>NC_090232.1:7217606-7415106 GCF_024489055.1 Chanodichthys erythropterus | reverse complement strand
TAGATGTGTGTTTAGGATCATTGTCATGTTGGAAAAGTGCATGGCCAAGGGCACGGAGTGATGGTAGCATCTTCTCTTTCAGTATAGAGCAGTACATCTGTGGATTCATGATGCCATCAATGAAATGCAGCTCCCCGACACCAGCAGCACTCATGCAGCCCCACATAAGGACACTTCCACCGCCATGTTTCACTGTAGGCACCATGCATTTTTCTTTGTATTCCTCACCTTTGCTTTACATTTATCTTGATCTCATCACTCCAGAGTATAGAGTCCCAGTAGTCTTCATCTTTGTCAGCATGGGCCCTGGCTTTAGGAAAGGCTTCTTTCGTGGACGGCACGCATGCATGCCATTCCTCTGCAAATGTACGCCGTATTGTGTCACAGGAAATAATCACCCCAGTTTGGCTTTCTACTTCTTTAGATAACTGCAGTGAACTTGCATGCCGATTTTCTTCAACCCTTTTCATCAGAAGACGCTCCTGTCGAGGTTTTAACATCCGTGGATGACCTGGACATCTCTGTGAGATGGTTGCAGTTCCATATTTTAAAATTTTTGTACCACTTTTGTACTTGTGTATTCTGACTGATAAGTAAAGCTTTGCTGATCTTAGCCTTCACTTTTCTGGTGTAAAGAAATGATTTTCTTTCTCAGGTCTTGTGACATTTCTCTTCCATGTGGTGCCATTGCTGACAGCATGAAATGGGAAGGGGTTTTAACACCCTTTTATAGTCAGCTGTCTGCTTGACACCTGTGTCATGAATAATTAGACTCACCTGCTGTTGAATTCTTGTTAAATTAGACATCTGTAGTCTAAAATTTAGCTTTGCTCTAGAGACAGTTGGGTGTACTCATTTTTGCATCACCCTAATTTGAGTAAAACTGAAAATGTAGTTCTCTAAATGATATTATTAACCTTACTTTCATGTTATAAGTTAAACAGATGTTATATTGAATATGTAACATATATATAAACTTGTCAACATTTTGGAAATTGCTTTCATGTTCATTGAGATATTATTTAAAGTGTTACTTTTCAAAGGGGGTGTACTCATTTATGCTGAGCACTGTTGTAACGAGGTCAGTAGACGTGGGAAGAAGGAGGCGGGAACCGGCGAACATTCAACAAAACTTTAATCTCAAAATAAACAAACAAAACGAAAGTAATGCCAGCAGACCCTCGCGGACGTCTGCCGGCCACACAAACATAATAAACCATAAAATAAAGTCCAGGCCTGGTCCTCTCTCGTCCTTCACTATAGTCGCTCCTCCTTTTATGCCTCCGGAGCTCCTCCGTGAGAGACTCGAGGCCGGCACGCCTCGCAGGTGATGCTCATTATCACTCGCGTCACCGGCCTCGCGCCGTTCCCTCACGGCTCTCGCCCGCCCTGCTCGTCACAACTGTATTTTAACTAAATGATTTTAAGCAAAAGAGAGCTTGCGCGCACTGTGAGGAGATTTGTGTGTGCGCTCATCCGAAGCGCGTTCATGGAGAGCTGCGTCACAGCGCGCAAATACTCTCGCGCAAATTCTCTTTCAAGTCTTGCACCTAAACGGACAAATTCACACAAAAATTATGTCAACATAGGTTATATTTGTGTGTTTAATGTTAATCAAAAGATGAAGAAATCACTCTTGACTGACTAGCTTTTGTAATGTAATGTTTCATCTTTTATTCAAATCAGTTTTTATGCAGTTATTTTATATTGATTACTTTGTTCAATTTCTGTATCGGAAAACTATTATTAGATATAATAATTGATTGATTGATTTTTTTTTTTTTTTTTATGGGTTTGGTGTACATAAATGTATGAATTATATTAAATCATATCATTTGGTTATTTGGTGTCCTTTTTTGGAAAGACCTCTAAATTTACTTTGAAAAATACAGTTTTGTGAAAGTCACACTTCAATGTGATGGTTTACTTTGTGGATATAGGAAATGATGGCAAAATGGACGTGTCAAACAAGATAAATGCTGTATGCTCAATTTCACGATAATTGTGCAATAAATCACGATTAAAAAAAAAAAAAAAAACCTTAATCTATTGACAGCCCTAATATATATATATATATATATATATATATATATATATATATATATATATATATATATATATATATATATATATATATATATATATACTCTGAAATTGAGGTAGTTATTTTAGCAAAGGTACAAGGGAATTGAGAGGCAGTTGTGTCCAAATGAAGGGAAATGTTTTTCATTTGTGGAACTGTAATGATTTTGCAATATACAGACTCAAATCATTTGCCAGTGGCTTTTTACATCAGGGAACAACATTTTGAGACTGTCCTGCTCCCTTTTCAAGCACCTTATTACAACCTATATTTTCATTTTAAAGTCATGCGCCCTCTAGCTGGTGGAAAAATAATGACAGTGTAGTGTGACATCTGTCTTCATGAAATGACGTATGGCTGCCATTACCAATCAAAATGCGTGTGCATTTAAATGCAATGTGTGGACTTTTTACATGGTCCCTTATCCGCCATTTGTCCTATTTCCATTTTATTAATGACTACACCTACCCCAACCCTAAACCAACCCTTAGTGATTTATAGTGCATATACACTTGATGAGCACATGCGTTCCCTGGGATCAAACCCACAATCGCACGATCACATGATGCGTATTGTTGTATATTGCAAAGCTCTACCAATTGAGCCATGCGAAACCAGAAATATGACACAGATAAAAGAGAACAATGCATTAAAATGAAAGTGTCCTGTTGTTGATTGGGGCGCAACTTTATTAAACGCTCCTATGGGTCGTATTTCAGGGAGGTGAGAAACAACCTATATGTGCATATTGGTTGGAGGACATGTTGGAAATTTCAATCTAGGATTCAATCACTACTCCATATATTTCTTCTTTCAAGATCTATACTTATAAATCCATAATGTTTCAGAGCAAAAACTGAGTTTCAAAGGAGTTACAAGAAATATGTGCTAGTCAAGCCATCGCACAGGCCAACAGGGCAAATACACCCAACAACCCACCTGTGAACTACGATCATAACAGCTCAGAATCCAGTCAGACTCTTTTTCTCGGGACGTGAACAGTGTGATTGGTGAGAATGAAGATGAAGGAATAATGATTTGTGCCCGTTTTGGTGTGATTGCAGAATTGAGAGAAATCAAGCGAATCACTCCAGCAGTTGTTTCCTCATCATCTCTCCTCGTCTGTAATGTTGTGAGAGCCCCCTGGGTCTCCTCAGGAAATACAACCATCTAAATGTATCCGTGTTCTTCGGTGTAAATTCAACGAGACACCAGTGTTAATTAAAAGAAATAACGGCTGAGATTGAATGCAATTGCTGTGAAAGGAAATGGGACGGGGAGTTTGGAAGACAGGCGTCACATGCGGCACACAAATTCTGCAAAATGTGTCTGTTATGGAGCATGAATGCCACCCCGAAGCTCAATGCCAACATCCAAACAAACATGAATATGATGATTAAATACATAATTACACTGACTCTTCGGTGCATTATGCTTTGCATTCACAAAATAGATTTCCTTTATCTGCATTTTTCCTTGTTCTTCAGTACAAAACAACTTTAAAACAAGATAAATATACTTGAGGAGCAAAACTGTGTCATAAAAGAGGAATATTTAACTTGAATTAAGTTTATTTATCTTAGCAAATTTATCTTGAATTGCATTTACTTTTCTTTGAAAATAATTGTCTTATTTTAAGTGTAATCTTCATTAAATCTAATTGTATTTATGCTTGAAACAAGAAAATCAACATGGAAAAAAAAAGTCAAGATTTATTCTCTGAAGTTTTAATAGCTTATTCAAATTTTCTTCAGAAGTATATTTAGAAGTATATATAGTATTTATATATCTGAAGTCTTAATATATTTTGCAATTTTTCGTAAATATTTATTACTAAATTAAGTTTATTTATCTTTGCAAATTATTATTTTGTCTTATTTTAAGTGCAATCTTCACTAAACTTGCTTGTATTTATGCTTAAAACAAGAAAATCAACATGAAAAAACTTCAAGATTTTTTTTTTTTCTGAAGTTGTAATACCTTATTCAAATTATAGTATATTTATCCTGAATTATGTTTATTTCTCTTGGCAAATTATTTTTGTCTTATTTTAAGTGTAATATTCACAAAATTTACTTGTATTTATGCTTAAAAGAAGAAAATCAACCAAAAAATTGTTTTTTGTTTTATTTTATGTGTAATATTTACTTGTATTATTTTAAAATGCTAAAAATTATTACAAGTAAACTGACTGATTTTATATATATACATATATACAGTATGCTACAAAGAGTCCTGAACAGAAGCAAAGCTCTTTTTTTTTTCATTAAACTGCAACTCCTGCTTTCCAATCAATGAGACCCCCGAGCCATAAACGTCCATCGATCTGTGCCAGGGGCAAAGTGTGGCATTAGCCAACAGGCATTCATGGAAGCAAGGCTTTCTGGGCATTCTGTGTTTTTGAAAACGTCAATTTCTATTGTGTATAATCCCTACTTGGCTCTTTACTCCAACAACTGAAGGCAACGACACCTCAACTTCTACTTCAACAGCGTTACCCACTGCGAAAACCACAACACTGCGGAGAGATCTGAAAAGAGAATTCTGTATTAAGGTCAGCAATACAAATAAAGGTCTTTTCTAATAACATGTAATATCTGTTAGGGCTTGGTACAGTATGATGATATATACTGGATATAACGGCAGCTTTACACTACTAACAAGTGAGAGTAATGAAAAAACGCAGAATATTAAAGTAAATATTAAAATAGCTATTTCTCATGCAATATGTGTTGCAGTTGTGATTTAAATTCAATTCAACCAGGATATAATATTTTGGTGATAATGTCCACCTCTAACTTGTGTTTTATAACAAAAATAAATCCTCAGAGGTCCTGTATATACTTAGAAGCAATGCAATAGTAGTGTGTACTTATTTTCTTGGTAACAGCATATTGCAGTTTACAAGCAATTGATGCCCCACAAATCACTGGGTTAGTGTTTATACAAAGACAGATATTATCCGATTTCTCTGCATTTACATGACCATTCAGCTCAGGAAAAACTCTTTTTATTGATGCTGATCTATCAGCGGCATCTCTTTGGCCATTTCCCAGTACAATTACATGAAGCTGAAATACAGCTGCACTGAATAGCCATCAAAAACCCAAAGCTGCAGCGAAAAAACATGTAGATTAATAACGCTCTGAAGAGCTTTGACTGGGCTAAATTATAAAACATGTCCATCATGATTTGAAAGCTGCTTTTTCATTTCGAAGGCCAGAATCTTTAGGCTCCAAGCTCTTGTCGTAATAATTTGTATTGGCTATACTCTGCAAAAAAAGAAGAATGAATCTGTGACTTGATTAATTCTCTTTCAAAAGTCAAAACGCACAGGCCTCAAATTAAATCTACACTACCATATGAATCTTCATAAATAACATAATTTTATCTAGACCCATGCTAGGTTATGCTTTATTAAAATAGGATCCAAAATGAATTCAACAAGAGACAAATGTGAATAAAAATTAGCTTTGGCGTGCAAATAAACCATTATATAACTGCAACACATGGTTAAAATCACACTGTAAGAACAATAAGGTGAACTTCATTGAAGTTACTGACATCAAATGGTCAACAACAACAAAAAAAGGAACAGTAGTGACCCGGCGACAGGGTCATGATTCACTACCAACCATGATGGCCAAGGCTCATTGATGCATGTGGGGAATGAAGGCTGGCCCGTGTGGTCCGATCCAACAGACGAGCTACTGTAGCTTAAACTGCTCAAGAAGTTAATGCTGGTTCTGACAGAAAGGTGTCTAAATACACAGTGCATCACAGTTTGTTGCGTATGGAGCTGCATAGCTGCAGACCAGTCAGGGTGATAATGCGCCTTGGCACAAAGCAAAAATGGTTCAGGAATTGTTTGAGGAGCCCAGCAATGAGTATATATATGCTTGTATATATATTAGGGCTGTCAATAGATTATTTGCAATTAATCACACACTTGTTGTGAAATTAAGCATACACCATTTATCTTGTTTAACACATCCATTTTGCCATCATTGCCTCTATCCAGCAAAGTAAACCATCAGATTGAAGTGTGATTCTCACATAACTGTATTTTTTTTATTTTGTAAGGACACCAAAAAACCAAATGATATGAGTCCATATAATTCAGAATCAGAATCAGAATCAGAATCAGAATCAGAAAGAGCTTTATTGCCAGGTATGTTTTTTACACATACTAGGATTTTTTTTTTTTTTTTCTTTTTGTGACAGAAGCTCCACAGTGCAACAGAGTGACAGCGACAAGACAAGACACATAATAAAAAGAATAAAATAATAATATACAAATTTACAAGATGGACAAAGTGCACAAAAAGCAAAAGACAATATATATTATAGACAATTGTATGTACAATTATGTATGCAAATTGAGATATAAATAAGTGTTTTAAGTAAATAATGTGTAATAGTGTTGTGTGTTCCGTGTTTGTCAAGTGTTCATGAGATGGATTGCCTGAGGGAAGAAACTGTTCCTGTGTCTGGTCGTTCTGGTGCTCAGGGCTCTGTAGCGTCGACCGGATGGCAACAGTTCAAAGAGGGAGTGTGCTGGATGTGAGGGGTCCAGAGTGATCTTCTTTGCCCTTTTTCTCACTCTGGTTAAGTACAGTTCTTGGAGAGTTGGGAGGGTTGTACCAATGATTCGCTCAGCAGACCGGACTACCCTCTGTAGTCTTCTGAGGTCAGATTTGGTAGCTGAGCTGAACCAGGCGGTAATTGAAGTGCAGAGGATGGATTCGATGATGGCAGAGTAGAACTGTTTCAGCAGCTCCTGTGGTAGGTTTAACTTCCTCAGCTGGCGAAGGAAGTACAACCTCTGCTGGGCCTTTTTCACAATGGACTCAATGTGGTTGTCCCACTTCAGGTCCTGGGAGATGGTGGTGCCCAGGAACCTGAATGACTCCACTGCAGTCACAGTGCTGTTAATGATGGTGAGTGGGGGGAAAGCAGTGGGGGTTTCTCCTGAAGTCCACGGTCATTTCCACTGTTTTGAGCGTGTTGAGCTCCAGGTTGTTAAGACTGCACCAGACAGCCAGCTGTTCAACCTCCAGTCTGTAAGCAGACTCGTCACCGTCCTGAATGAGGCAGATCAGTGTGGTGTCATCCGCAAACTTCAGGAGCTTGACAGAGGGGTCTTTAGGGGTGTAGTCGTTGGTGTACAGGGAGAAGAACAGTGGGGAGAGGACACAGCCCTGAGGGGCGCCGGTGCTGATGGTGAGGGTGCTGGATGAGAATTTTCCCAGCTTCACTAGCTGCTGCCTGTCTGTCAGGAAGCTGGTGATCCACTGACAGACAGAGGTGGGCACGGAGAGCTGAGTTAGTTTGGGCTGGAGGAGTGATGGGATGATGGTGTTAAAAGCAGAGTTGAAGTCCACAAACTGGATCCTCACATAAGACCCTGGTCTGTCCAGATGCTGGAGAACATAATGCAGTCCCATATTGACTGCATCATCCACAGACCTGTTTGCTCGGTAAGCAAACTGCAGGGGGTCCAGTAAGGGTCCAGTGATGGCCTTCAGATAAGCCAGAACCAGTCTATCAAATGACTTCATGGCCCCAGACGTTAGAGCCACAGGTCTGTAGTCATTTAGTCCAGTAATTTGGGGTTTCTTTGGGACAGGGATGATGGTGGAGCATTTGAAGCATGAGGGGACTTCGCACAGCTCCAGTGATCTGTTAAAGATCTGTGTGAAGATGGGGGCCAGCTGGTCAGCGCAGGTTTTCAGACAGGCTGGTGAAACGCTGTCTGGGCCTGGTGCCTTTCTTCTCTTGTTCTTTCTGAAGACCTGGTGCACGTCATCTTCACTGAACTGAATTGCAGGTGTGGGGGAGAGGGGGGTTGATGGAGGTGTTAATGGTGTTTTTTCAAACCTGCAATACCTTCAAACCTTCAGATCGTCTGCCAGTCGTTGATTCTCCACAGAGCTGGGGGATGGTGTCTTGTAGTTGGTGATAACTTTCAGACCTTTCCACACTGAAGCTGTGTCATTAGAAGAGAACTGTTTCCGAAGTTTATCAGAATAATTTCTTTGCCACTCTGATCTCCTTTTCCAGTGTGTATTTGGCCTGTTTGTACAAGACTCTGTCCCCTTTTCTGCGAGCATATTCTTTGGCCTGGCGGAGCTGGCTGAGCTTTGCAGTGAACCAGGGTTTATCGTTGTTGTAAGATAAATGAGTCTTTGTAGGAATGCACAGATCCTCACAGAAACTGATATATGATGTAACAGTCTCTGTGAGCTCGTCCAGATCGGTGGCAGCAGCTTCAAAAACACTCCAATCAGTCCATTCGAAACAGGCTTGTAAAGCCCGCTCTGTTTCGGTGGTCCATCTCTTTACAGTCTTTGCTACAGGTTTAGCTGATTTCAGTTTCTGCCTGTAGGTTGGTATGAGATGAACTAAACAGTGATCAGAGAGCCCCAAAGCTGCCCGTGGGACAGAGTGATATGCATCTTTTATTGTTGTGTAACAATGATTGAGTATATTACTGTCTCTGGTGGAACAGGTAACATGCTGTCTGTATTTGGGCAGTTCACATGAGAGAATCGCTTTATTGAAGTCCCCGAGAATGATTAAAACAGAGTCCGGGCGTTGTTGCTCGCTCTCTGTGATCATATCAGCGAGTATCTGTAAAGACGAGCTCACGTGCGCTTGCGGAGAAATGTAGACGCTCACCAGAATGAACGAGCAAAACTCCCGTGGCGTGTTTCAAGATCTGGACAGCACATCTTCTTTAACACAGTTACATCTGAACACCACCTTTCGTTGATGTAAAAGCACATCCCGCCGCCGCGCGATTTCCGCGTTGATTCTGCGTCGCGATCTGATCTAAACAACTGAAAGCCCGGTAGACTTAACACGCTGTCCGGAATGGTGTCGTTCAGCCAGGTTTCCGTAAAGCACAGAGTAGCCGAGCTCGAGAAATCCTTATTTGTCCGGGAGAGCAGAATGAGTTTGTCCGTTTTGTTGGGCAGAGAGCGGAGATTCGCCAGGTGGATGCTAGGCAGCGGCGTTCTTAATCCGCGCTGTCTGATCTTCATGAGGGCGCCGGCGCGCTTTCCCCGTCTGCGTGTCCTGAAGCGTCTAAACAGCGCTGCCGCTCCGCCGACTACAACATTCAACAAAACGTCTGAATAATCGAAATCCGGTAAAAGATTTTGTGGTGTGTACTGCCGAATGTTCAGCAGTTCATCCCTAGTAAAACTGATGGTGTTTGAAAAACAGGAAAAACTAACAAAAACAGAACAAACACTGAAGAGCGGCACCATCTTGATCTTGATCAATTCATACATTTATGTACACCAAAGCACCCATAAAAAAAATCACAGGAAAAAAAAAAAGTTTCAGAATTCACAGTGTATAGTATGTGCAACAGCAAAGAGCTTCTTTATGTCAAGTTGCGACATTGAACAGGACCACATGGAGATGCCAAAAAAACCTAAACCAACCTTGACCTGCAAATATACTAAAGTACACAGCAACATACACAGGACAAATCCAAACATTATTATGAATGTGTGTGAAAATGACGTGAATGCAGGCCTACTGAAATGTGTGTGTGTGTGCATAAATACAGTGTGCGATCAGTGTGTCGAGAGCCTCATACATGAATTTGCGCATCAATATAACTAACACACGCGTGCATAATGTACGACTCCTGTACGTCACCGCAATCTTCCATACTTTGATTGCAATCCTCATCCATCAAAACTTTCATAGTGAGACGCTGGTTTGCTTTATCTAGCCAAGAAACATAGTTTGCATTTGGTTTGCATTTTCTGGTCAAACAGCGGTGAGATGTTTGACGTTCCATTCAGACAAAAACAACGTGATGCGGCAGGGCTCGCGCTCTTCAGATACAATGACAGAATATGACAGAGAGTTTGTGTTTAAAGTGAAACAGACACTGGAATGAATAATTCTCTCTGCCATCTCTCAATCAGTGTCAACTGTGTAACGTAAACAACGTTAATGGCACAATTTCACATGCTTTAGTATTTTATTTATTTATTTTTTTGTGTTGAATGCATTTAATTATTTTAACGCGTTAAGGATTTTGAATTAATCGCACGCTTTAACGCTGACATAGATAGATAGATAGATAGATAGATAGATAGATAGATAGATAGATAGATAGATAGATAGATAGATAGATAGATAGATAGATAGATAGATAGATAGATAGATAGATAGATAGATAGAGATAAATTCTATGTTGAATCAAAATATTTTTGTTTTTCTAAAGCTACTTTTTGTGATGTCTATTTAATACTTTTATCGTTTAACCCAATAATGACTTTTAAATGATCTTTTGGGCATAATTTTGGGGGTAATCCCCAAACACCAGATTTTGGGTAAATAAATATCAGGTTGAGCAAAAAAAAAAAAAAAAATACTGTTGTTTTGTTTTCAGAGCAAAACAAACAGCTCGACATGTCCAATAACATTCATCTGACAGAAATCGATGTAAACAGAGCTGATTGTGCTTCTCTGTGCTCTGTTTCTTCCTGTCTTTGTCATTTATGTTGTTTTTCTGACCCTCAATTTGCACTGTCAGAAATGTTTTACCATTCCGCTTGCGATGACCCTTGCTCTTTGTTTCCTGTCTAGCTGAAGAGATACTAAACGACTGCTTGCTTTGGGCCTGGTGGGACATGGTTTTGCGTGAACTTCCCTGATAGCTTCTCCAGCTTTGCTTTTCCAAAGAAGCAGCGTCAGAAAGCAAACTGACAAGCGAATCAGACCCTCCACAGCATGTGCAAGGGTAAAAGGTGACTCGCGGGTGCCAATCATCACAATATGCTGGTCTACAGGAACGACAGACAATCTACGGCTGGAAAGAACCACTATACAGGTGCCTTAAGCATCCCGCGGTGCAGCAACGCCTACTGTTTGAGCGCAGGACTCACGCCGCGTGTAATGAGCATTTCGCTTTTCGAGGGCAAGTGGATCCTGACAGACGTCGCCTTTTAAAAGGAAGCTGTCTACGGATTGAGCCCAAATAAAATTGTCACGCAACATGAGCTCTCTCCTGGAAAACCTCTCTTATAGGAGTTGCCGTGTAGTGAACCACCATCAAGCAGATATAATAGACATCACATTCGCCCTCTATCGCTCTGCAGCGAATCGGCCCCTCGCGATTCGCTGTTATGTACGCCAGTTCACCGCCATTCTCCATTTTGATTTTATGCTCCGATCATACATCTTTCTGTGCTCTGAGAATTGCACTCCGTGTATTGATTTCAAGTCAATTTTATAGTCCAGTGGTCCCGGGGCTTGACTGCCTGGTTCACCCTGTCTGCTGTCCATATTTATGTTTCCACATGTCATCTCGACGGAGTCATTTTCACGTGGACAATCACGGAAGAGTGATTCCGTTACCACGGAAACACACTCACACAAGTGCTCTTCATTAGATGCAGATGACATCCCCTTCCTAGCCGCCAGTCCCTTCCTACGGTATTGAGTGGCTCAGTGGAAATACTTACATATGCATTGAATTTGTGACACAACAATGTTTATTCAAAATGGCAAGCCGGGAGATTTCCGGACCCGGATAAACATCTTCATGGCATCATTACGCACCACAGATTTTATTTCGTTTGTGCATGGCAAATTATTTTTGTTGATCACCACATCAAATGTACATGCATCCCTCAGATTTCTTTCTGCAAAAATGCAGTGATGCAAACTTAAAACAGCTACAACCAAAATAAATAGAAATTAGTAAATGTCTTCTCTCTTTTTTTTTTTTTTTTTTACTTTTTATGCACCAGCATTTGTACTACTCCATCTTACTCTTTAAACTATTTTTTATTATTTATTATTTATTGAACAATACATTGTGTTCCTTATTTGTAAATTGCTTTGGATCAATCAATGAACAATTAAATAGAAATGTGGGTAGGGCAAAGAGTAGAAAAATTATAAAAAAAAAAAAAATAAAAAAAAAAAAAAAATGGAAATCCTGTTATTATGTACAACATTTCGGTCCTATGACCTTTTTTTTTTTTTTATTTATTTTTTTTTTTTATTATAATTTGCATTGGATAAAAACATCTACTAAGTGACTAAATGCATCCTACCACTATTTTTGTTTTGTTTTTTGTTTCTGAAAGTCTCATATTCAGCAAGGGAGCATTTATTTGATCAGAAACAGAGTAATATTGTCAAATATATTAAATTTAAAAGATCTGCTAAATATATTGTAAAATGTAATTTATTCCTGTGATTCAAAGCTGAATTTTCAGCATCATTACTCCAGTTTTCAGTCACATGATCCTTCAGAAATCATTCTAATATGATGATTTGAAAATATTTCTTATTATTAATGTTCAAAACAGTTGTGCTGCTTCATTTTGCTCTTTTTTTTTTTTTTTGGTGGAAACCATAATCTTGCTCAAGATTCTTTGATTAATAGAATAAAACAGCATTTATTTGAAACATAAATCTTTTGTAACATTATAATGTTTTTACTTTCACTTTTGATCTATTTAATAAGCAAGCTTTTTTCTGCCACTAAATATTTTTTTTTAAAAAGGTAATTGCGACCTTTTGTCTCACAATTTTGACTTTTTTTTAAAGTCAGAATTGTGTTATATAAAGTCTCAATTCCCTTTTTTATTTTTATTTTTTATTTCATGTTTTTTTCCTTCAAAATGTATTTGTATTTTCTTTAACTGCACGCATAAGTCTATTTACTTATTAGACAATTTTTACTTGTCTAAATAATGTTATGTCTTAAATGCGGTCGATAGAGCTAAACATAAATTAATTTAATGATTGGACACCAATTATGACATGGAACTATCCAAAATATTTATGTACGGTAAAGTTATTATTCACGAAACCCAAGATGGCTTTGGTACATATTGTGTTCTTGTGTAGCATAATGTGTTATTGTGTGTCATAAAAACCAAGTAAAGTAGTTTTCTATTTACTTCTGTAGGGTTTCATTCACTCATGCAACCGCAGATGGCCTTGGGCGCTCGTGTTCAATCTCTGTCTTCATCATTTAAGATGCTTCAGTATCATCTGAGGGTCTCTCGGCCATGGCCTGTCTCTCTGGATAAGGGCACTCAGTCTCTGACCCCTCAATGCTTTTAAACCTGCACTATAGCTCCAGACTGTCAAATGAGAAAGGGAATTCATGGCAAACCTAAACAGTTTTCCACCATCCGCATGTTTCCTCTGAGGGCCACATAAACAGCACTTTTCAGATGTGAGCTTATAAGGTGGAAAATTTAATTATTACTTTTCTAAGTAATCACAATTACAATTTTGTCCTAACGGATGATAAAACAGTTAAAAAATACATTAAACTGACATTTAAGGATGGTCCTGAGCCATATTTAGATTTGAGAGTTGATTCTTTTGACCGGTGAGTGACATCAAACATCATATTTTCAATAGTTGCAGTAAAATAAATTTAAATACCACACAAATTAAATAAAAGATTAAAATGCATAAAAATATATACATATATATAAAAAATGTTGTTATTGTTAACTAAAAGACAATTATATTTTTTGTTAATTTAAACAAGCTTACAAATATTTAAATAGAAAATATGAAAAACTTACACATACAAAATATATATATATATATATATAAAGATAAAAGTAACTGAAAAAAGTATATATACTTAGATCCTTCAAAACATTTTTTAAGGACCTAAGTATTCTCCACAGCAGGCTGTTACAGAGATCCATCCAATCTAACACTTTCAATATGTTATTTATTTTTTAAAAAAAAGGTCATGTCTAGACAATTTGTTATCATTCCACACCAAAAAGCAATACTGCACACGGAGTTAAGACTCCAGCAAGTGTTGTGCAATTATTTCCTCTGTCTTGTTTGTACGGATCATAGAGCTGCCAGTCTCCACACATCTGCATTCTGTTTGATCCAATTTATAGAGTTGGGCTGAGAGGACAGTGTCTGAAACAAGAATCACAGTGGATTGCTCTTAAAGCAACACAGTGGATAAAGCTCTACTTTATCTACTTCAGTTAAATTACTTTGGCTTTAGATAGAACCCTTAGACTCTGAGAGGAATGACAAAAATGAGAAAGAAAGAAAGAAAGAAAGAAAGAAAGAAAGAAAGAAAGAAAGAAAGAAAGAAAGAAAGAAAGAAAGAAAGAAAGAAAGAAAGAAAGAAAGAAAGAAAGAAAGAAAGAAAAAGAGAAAGAATTTGAATTGATTTCGAGAAACAGTATAGCGTCATCCCAATTTAAGGTTATCTGATGCTCTTTCTTTGGCCCGAGCCACCAGGGAACAGATGCAGAAGCTTTTCTTTGCAGTGCGTTATTTCGATGGCCACTGATTGACGTGGAACAATCAGCAGGGACACAGGATATTTTGGCAGTGATGTCTATCACAACATGCATATGGATGAGAATGTCTCCAGAGCATTTTCTCTTTTTTTTTCAACAATGAAAGGCACATTAAATATTGAAGATAACAAAACTGAAATCCCGTAGAGTGCAACAGATTGTAGACGTAAGATTGCAAAATTGGTGCATGAAAATGTACTCATCACGCTGTGGTATGCTAGACTACCTGTCCTTAACTTGCATATTTATTTTGCTTTGACCTGGTATTTTGAATATCCTTAATAAAAGAAACTAAATATCACAAATAATTAAATTAAAAAATCTCAAATAAATAATAAAAAATAAAATAGAAAATTTAAATAAACGCATATTATAAAAACAAACAAAAAATAGCTTAATAAATATAGAATATTAATAAGCTATTTAGCAATATTAATATTAAACTAGTTGTAATGTCTAAATTATTAATTAAAAAATAAAAATACAATTAAAAATACAAATACAATTAAAAATATAAGTATTTTTTTACTTTAACCATTATATTTTATCTATAATGAAATGGCCTGTAATAAAATACATTTGTTGCAATAAAATTATATTTTTGCAATACAGTCAAACCAAAAATTATTCAGACATTTTTTTTTATATTTTTGAAATATTTTTACTAGTGGGTGCAGGACACTATAGTTAATTTAAATAAGTGAGGATAGCAAAATAAAGTGTGACATATTATACCCAAAAATTCTTCATACAGTGGACTACCAGTAAAATTGATAAAAAGTTTGGAACAAAAAATTATTCAGACACTTTGACCTGACCATGTGTTATCTGACATAATTTAGCTTTTTTTTGACACAGTTTAACTCTGAGATCTTGATATTTTATTACCACTTTTTTAAACCATAAATAATACTTGGCATAAACAAATTGGCATTGTTTGCTGTTAGCAGTCTGCAGCATGCTTTCAGAAACCTATGGGGTTTATTTCATGTATGGTATTTGTGCAGCAGCAGCAGCGGCATGCTCACAGCAATGTCTGTGAATGTATTGCCAGTAGCAAGTCTCTGTACTTGCTCTACAGCAGCTTAATAGATCTATTCCATCAAGGTGTATATATATACACACACACCTTTCTGAAATGGCAGTCCATAATATTTCATTAACATCTGTCCACTGGTTTCGGATTAGGTCAGAGGTACATATTAAAAAATAGAGGGATTAAAAAGAGGTTAATTTCAAAAGTACTACTATTTTTCTTTAATGTGCATCATTGGGATCTCTGAGACCCTAAACAGAAAGAAAGTCAATTCAACAGAAAATGAAGGTTAATTATGTAATACAGAGTGGTGTGCAACTCTCTCACAGAAGGTGAATTAGCATTCTGGATGTCCACTGGTATTGATACTAATGTAATTTTCCAGAGGGCTAGTTTGAGAGAGGTCCCGAAGTTAATGAATCAAACAACAAGGTGTTTGTGCCTTGACCGAACTCAACCAAGCTTCTCAAGGGTGACTCTGAGTGTTTAGAGTAGCATACTAACATACTGCTCTTACAGCTTCTGGAATATGAAGTATATATAGTGTGCACAGTATGTACAATCTTTGAATGCACTGAATGCATGATTTTTTTATATTTCTATTTTTAATCACTATTTGTCAAAATAGATGATCAGTGGATGCTACGCTCATGCAACCTGAGGTCACGTGATAAGCGTAGCAATACTATTATTATTATTATTATTTTTTTTTTTTTTTAATAGCACAATAGAGTATACTGCACAGCAGGGCTGGGCGGTATGAAGGTATATTGGGACCGCGGTATAAAGTGTCTATCACATACGATTTGCATAGGATCGCAAATCAGTTCTCTTTTGCGTCTTATTGCGCTTGAATAGTCAGATGCACAATTATTTCAAAATGTCCGTCGTGTTAAGTATTCATGTAAACATAGTTGGTTATGTCTTAAATTAACGTAAACAGTTGGGTGAAAACCAAATGTGTATCAGTATATTTGATCCGTGCATTCAGTCTTAAAGGGTCAGCAGCATAAGAAACTGCTGTCTGTTAATCAAATAAAAAAATAATAATAATAATAATAACAACAATAAGTTTAATTTATATATCGCTTTTCCAGAGCTCAAAGCACTTTACAAACAAAACACAGACGCAAGAAAAGCACAGTAAACAATACAAAGAAACAACAGTGTACATAAACATCACAGATAATCATGGTATTGAAATAAAATGCATAATCCGGAGTGAGACAATACAGTTATCTGACTAGATGGTCCGTGCAACAGAAACAGTAACGTTAGAGTAAAAATGTAGCAAACAGTCCCTCGTGCAAGCAAACTGCACCCCGAAGTTTGGACGCAACAAAGTACAAATTCCAGGACCTCAAGCGGCAAACAGGAACACTCGATGATGACTTGATGTTCACCACAGAGCCCAATCGGGTGCACAGCAGACCACAAATGACAAGCAGGAAAAACTCGACATAGCGACACGGACATTCCGTCTGCATTCCGTCCGCAGCATCCACACCACAAACAACGCCAGGCAGGCCGGTGGGTTCAGGTAGGCCAGATGAAACACGGCAACAAGCGGCATAGTGGGGCACACCACCTCTGCACATCAGCAGGAATCATAAAATGAATTGTCCAGTTAAAGTCCAGGTGAAGTGTGTAAGACATAAAAACACAATTTAACAGGACAAAACAGACAAACAGCCCGATGTGAAGCGGCAACCAAATGCGCACAGCGTACTCACACCGGAAACAGACACACAAGACAGAATCTTGACTGAATCACTTGTATCTTTAATAAGTATCTTTAATAAGAATCAGTTCATATATGATTCATACAGTGAAGACAATACAGTGTTTTAGTTATACACTTGATTATTCAATTTCTGTAGTATTTCTTACTACATGGTAAATAAACCTACTGTAGCTGAAAGTGTATTGAATTTGTATCTTTGCTCTATTGTATTTGTCCTACTGTTTGTAATTTACTTCTTTGTTCTTATTTTTAATAAGAAAAATAAGATGAAATAAAAATAAAAATAGCAATATCGATATATATATATATATATATATATATACACACAAACCTGATTCCAAAAAAGTTGGGACACTACAAATTGTGAATAAAAACAGAATGCAATGATGCGGAAGTTTCAAATTTCAATATTTTATTCAGAATACAACATAGATGACATATCAAATGTTTAAACTGAGAAAATGTATCATTTTAAGGGGAAAAAAAGTTGATTTTAAATTTCATGGCATCAACACATCTCAAAAAAAGTTGGGACAAGGCCATGTTTACCACTGTGTGGCATCCCCTCTTCTTTTTATAACAGTCTGCAAACGTCTGGGGACTGAGGAGACAAGTTTCTCAAGTTTAGGAATAGGAATGTTGTTCCATTCTTGTCTAATACAGGCTTCTAGTTGCTCAATGTCTTCTTTGTCGCATCTTCCTCTTTATGATGTGCCAAATGTTTTCTATGGGTAAAAGATCTGGACTGCAGGCTGGCCATTTCAGTACCCGGATCCTTCTTCTACGCAGCCATGATGTTGTAATTGATGCAGTATGTGGTCTGGCATTGTCATGTTGGAAAATGCAAGGTCTTCCCTGAAAGAGACGACGTCTGGATGGAAGCATATGTTGTTCTAGAATGTGAATATACCTTTCAGCATTGATGTTGCCTTCCCAGATGTGTAAGCTGCCCATGCCACACGCACTCATGTGCTGTCCCAACTTTTTTGGAATGTGTAGCTCTCATGAAATCCATTCCTTTTTTATTCACAATTTGTACAGTGTCACAACTTTTTTGGAATATATATATAATTTATTTCTCTCTCTCTCTCTCTCTCTCTCTCTCTATATATATATATATATATATATATATATATATATATATATATATATATATATATCATTATTGTGAAATAAAATTCCTTGTACCATGAAATAACATTTAGGTTATATCGCCCACCCCTACCGCACAGTATTCAGGAAGGAATATGCTTGCACTGTGTGCTGAACATTGACAATGAGTGTGGCCTTCTAAAGAGAGGCTGTCTGAGAAAAAAAGTGCACATGAAGAAGTTTTTCTCTCAGCAATGCTTATCTGCTCTGCTTTGGAGTGTGTCTTGAGATCAGGGAGAGATTGTTGGAAGCTGCAGAGCTAGAAAAAAAGAGGTATGACAAATGCATGCCAGATAACCACGCTGACAAATTAGATACTACGAGGACAAACAGGTAGTTAAAATACCTCACAGAGAAGAACAATCGCGAGTGAGATTTCTATAATAATGCACCTTTTTCTCCCAAACAGCAATGAGATGAAATGAAGATCAAATAGAGACTTTTTCTCATTTTGCATGTTTTTTTTTTTTTCTTATCATAAAGGGATAGAAGTCCATAGCAACACCTAGCAACCACCCAAGGTATTTTAGCAACCATCCAGAACAAATACCTAGCAACACCCTAGCTTCTCAGCAACCACCCCACAACTGCCTGGAAAATATTTTACACCTTAGCAACCACCCAGAGCACCATATAAACTTCCTAGCAACCACCAAGAATATGCCAGTAGTTATCTAGCAATGCCCTAGCAACCAGCCAAACACCCCATCACCCATTCAGAAGACCTTATTAACCAACTAGCAATAACTTCTCAGCAATCACCCAGCAACTGCCCAGAAACTAATTTAAACATTAGCAACATCACATAAACCACTCAGAACACCTTAGCAACCATCTAGCAACGACTCAGATCATCCTAGCAACTACCAAGAAACCACCCAGAACATGCCAGCATTTATCAAGGAACATGGCAAACAGACAAATACCGTAACAACCATTCAAAATAACAACCTATCAACAACCTATCAACAACCAAACTATCCAAAACTACCCAGTAAATGCCATGAAACAATTTTACATGTTAGAAACATCCTAAAAACCACTCAGTATGTCTTAACAACAAGATAGAGCATCCTAGCAACTATCTAGCAACCACTCAAAACTCCCCGACAACTGCCTAGAAACATTTTTACACCTTAGCAACCACCCAGAGCATCCTAGCAACTACCTAGCAATGACCTATAGCAACCAAGCAAACACCCAAGCAACCAAGACCGTATCTACGACCTAGCAACAACTTCTTACACTTAGCTACACCCCAGCAACCAGTTTGTTTTACCTTAACAACACATACACTCAAAAAAATTGTGGGATTTTTCAACTCAAATTTGGGTCAAATATGGATAAACCCAACCGCTGGGTAAAAAATGTAACCCAATAGTCGGGTTTGTGCATATTTGACCCAAATTTGAGTTGAAACAATCCAACATTTTTTAGAGTGTAGAACTGCCTAGCAACCACATGCACAATTATACAGGCCTAAAAACTACAAATATTCAAACTACAGGCCTGCAAACTGCAATTATTCAAACTACAGGCCTGCAAACTACAGACCTAAAAACAACAATTATTCAAACTACAGGCCCGCAAAATACAAGTATTCAAACTACAAGTTGTCTTTTCTCCTTCACTACTTTAAATATTAAAAATTCCCACAATCTTCAGCCTATAGGTAGATTCAATCAGAGTGATTTTTGTCTCAGTTTCTAGTGATTTTGTTCTGCAATGTGTCAAGGACCCGCTTTAGAAAGGCTGTATTAAGCTGGCCAACAAATAAGGATTGTGGCCGTCAGTCTGCGCGAGTTGGCAAACAGAAACACGTGTTTGGGCTCTTGTACCTCTCTGCACACCAGCTCGTTTATCTTGGCTGTCAGTTAAAGGGCAATGTATACGAAAAGGTGAAACTTTCTCTCTCTGTCTCCTAACTACTTCTTTAATAAGCTTGCTGTCATGAAGACCACACACAACTTTACTGAAAGTGACGTACAGCAGGCCTCACTGATTGCACATGCATAGTCACAAACACACAATCTCTTCATGAACATTTAATCATTTCCTTAAAAGATTTGAGCTTGACAAATACAAGGAAACAACAGTTGCTGAGCTGTTCTTGACTATGTAGGACATCCTTGTAGGTTTGCGTCAAACACAAAGTTTCAAACTCCAAGATACACTAGAGGACCACATGTCATTCGCAAACATAGCTAATGAGCCATTATTAATTTGTCAAAACTGTCAAATGCATTATTTAAAGGAATGTTCTACATCTATGACACTGCTAATTACAGTCAGTTTTTAAAGCCAAGCAAAACAATCATTTGTGATGTTAAAAAAAAAGACATTAAAAACCACCTAGCAAACTGTTAAAGGGATAGTTCACCCAAAAATGAAACTTTTGTCATTAAAAAGTGGTTCCAAACCTGTATGAATTTCTTTCTTCTGTTCAACACAAAAGAAGGTATTTTAAAGAATGATTTTAAATGAATTTTAATGATTTTTTTGAATTAATTAATTTTAGTTTAGCTATTACTTAATTTAAATAATTATTTAAAAATAAACAAAAAAATAAAAACTGAAAACATAAAAATAAAAGATACTAAAGTATTTAGTATATAAATACTAAAATAACACAGGTACACTTACGAATAAAATACAAATAAAAAAAATGCATTACAATTTTTACTTTTCACAAAATGAAGGATGAGTTGAAATCATTTTCAGTGATCATTAACAGCATGTCAGCTTGTATTCATCACGGCCCATTCGTTTAACCTGTCATCCTGCAACATACAAAGTTACGAAAAGCTGAGTGCAGATGTCTAAATTTGAGTTTTTATTGTTTACTCTTCACTGAAACTGAAGAACTACGGGCGATATTCTTATAATTGAAGAACACATTTTAGTCTCATTCTGCAGTTAATGAAGGCTGCACAGGAGGAACACACTGCCGTCAGTGCAATGATGTGTGCATTATGATAGCCATGGGCACTAACAGCAATTTATTCAATGAATTTTGCTTAAATAAAAAGTCCAAACAAACAGGCCTCAAGAAGAGCTTTGGCTGATGCTGTGAGTTTAAAGGTGACGGCACTATGTTTAATGCTTGATTTACGCCTGAGCTTTTAATTAGAAGATTGCAGGGCTCGCGTGACGGGACACATAACACATGGTCTTATGGATGCTGCAGTTAATTACTAAGAGGTTATTCATCTTCAATGCCCTCAGACTGTTGAAGCCTAGGGTTGAATACATAATCGCACAATTGGCTCACTGAAAAATGATGCTGCAGTGTTATTCATTATGATCTAATAGCTGGGACAAGGAGTCGAGACTGATGACGCTAAGCTGTGCTTTTGATGCTGCTCCCACACAGATCAAATAAACGCCATCCAAATGTGTATACATTTCTTGAATAAGAGCTAAATTAATGGGCAGCGTTTCTATCTGCATGTCCATTGATTTTCATTATGGCACTGAACCTGAATCCTGCAGACACACACAGCGCTGATAAACTCAGAAAACATGTTTAATCAAAAAATAACATTTTCTTCTTATTTTCTAACTTAAGCATTAAGGAATATTTAGTGTTTTCGAAAAGATTCTTGAAAAATTCTTGATCAAATTCATAAAAAAAAACCCTCAACTTAAGGTTGGGACACTTGTGTTTAAGTCCTCAAAGGTAAGCAACTTATTTTACAAAATATTTGAATATTTGAAGCATTTTTATTTATTATTTAATAATAATAATATCATGGCTGAAGGGTCTGAACTATAGAAATACATTTTGCTCAGAAAAAAAAAAAATAATAATAATAATAATAATAATAAAAAATAGAGGGACTGGTCAAGAAACAAAAATGTTCAGTTCTTCTGAAGTTCACAACATTCCTTGTGACTATTATATTTGAATATTTTAGAAAACAGCAATATAAACCTCATATATAACGTCACTGTGGTCATATTGGGTGAGCAGCTTATAATGCTAGGTCTCCATATTTCTTCCTCAAAATGTTGTGTTTCTTCATTTTGGAGGATAGGCAGTGGAATAGTCCATGATCACTGTCCATTTTATCCCTGGGAATGTGGGTGTGAATCAGCCTGATGGTAAAGTGTTGAGTGAAATAATCCCACTGTTGTAGGTTGGAGTGAATGGGTCACAAGGTCCACGGTTATATATTGACTTTCTATTACTTGAACCTGGGGGAGACGGTAGTGTAGAGCGGTCACACCTAGACAACCAAACAAAACCCATACATTCTCACAACTACATGTTGGAATCAAGAACTGGTACTGTTTAAAAATAAAAATGTATATAAATTATGACAATATTGGTTCTTGGACACATGCATTTTTCAGAACATCATAGTGCCTACTAAAATACTCCATCAGTGTCTTTTACCACTGAATCTACAGCTCCACACCAAAATAAATATTTTAACTTCATATTTTAAGTCGTGGTTTTCAGTCTGGATCGAATGTAAAAGACTAATAATAGACATTAAATAGACAACACATCTTTCTATTCCTGGTTGCACATACAACATACAAACATAAAACACAACCAGTGTATTGTCCAATCCATAACTGAATGAGTTATGAACTAAATGAACTAAACTGGCTCACTTCACTGAATCAGTCAGAGCAGTTACTGAATGAACACCTGTCTCACTCACTGAACCACAAGATTTGATCAGATTTGGAATGAAACAAGAAATATTACTGTTATGCAAAAATAGATAGATAGATAGATAGATAGATAGATAGATAGATAGATAGATAGATAGATAGATAGATAGATAGATAGATAGATAGATAGATAGATAGATAGATAGATAGATAGATAGATAGATAGATAGATAGATAGATAGATATTCATATGAAGAAATACTGAATTTGGATACAATACAAAATACAAAAATTGCTATTGGAAATAAGTGGAATCAGAGTGATTTCCATCTTGACTCACACTATACACACAAACTGTGGTTCAGCACTGGCACTCCACAAGACCTCTCCAACACACAACAAACACTCTTTTCCTCCACCTCGGGAAGACAAACCATGAAAAACGCTTTTCCTGGCCTCTCGTTCTTTCATCAACAACTGCACCACGGTCAGAGCATCAGTTAATCTGGTTTTCACATCCATGTACAGATCGATCGCAGCTCGGATCACTTGTGGCTTCATTTGGCCTTGCGTGACAGCTTTTGAGATGCTCTAAATCAAACACAACCACACACACACACACACACACACACACAGGTCTAGATCTGCCTGAGCAGCAGCAGCAGTCCTTCATCTGGACTGCTGGACTGAATTAGCCCAGTTTAACAAGGGGGACAAGGGACAATCTGTTTTAGCGGGAAAGACGACATTGTCGAAAAAAAAAACAGTCAAACAAGCAAAAAACTCATTACTACGGAGCCCCGCACATGACATGCAGGTAAAAAAATAGTAGGCTAAATTGTGCGCATGATTTACTAATTTGTTCCCTTAATTTATAAATCATGCGCACGATTTATAAATCGAGGGAACGAAATAGTAAATCGTGTGCATGTTTTAGGAAATCAAGGGAACGGAATAGTAAATCGTGCGCACGTTTTAGTAAATCGAGGGAACAAAATAGTAAATCGTGCGCACGTTTTAGAAAATCGAGGGAACAAAATAGTAAATCGTGCGCACGTTGTAGAAAATCGAGGAAACAAAATAGTAAATCGTGCGCACGTTTTCGGAAATCGAGGAAACAAAATAGTAAATCGCGCGCACGTTTTAGGAAATCGAGGGAACAAAAATAGTAAATCGTGCGCACGTTTTAGTAAATCGAGGGAACGAAATAGTAAATCGTGCGCACGTTTTAGTAAATCGAGGGAACGAAATAGTAAATCGTGCGCACGTTTTAGTAAATCGAGGGAACGAAATAGTAAATCGTGCGCACGTTTTAGTAAATCGAGGGAACGAAATAGTAAATCGTGCGCACGTTTTAGTAAATCGAGGGAACGAAATAGTAAATCGTGCGCACGTTTTAGTAAATCGAGGGAACGAAATAGTAAATCGTGCGCACGTTTTAGTAAATCGAGGGAACGAAATAGTAAATCGTGCGCACGTTTTAGTAAATCGAGGGAACGAAATAGTAAATCGTGCGCACGTTTTAGTAAATCGAGGGAACGAAATAGTAAATCGTGCGCACGTTTTAGTAAATCGAGGGAACGAAATAGTAAATCGTGCGCATGTTTTAGTAAATCGAGGGATTGAAATAGTAAATTGTGGGCATGATTTAATTTGTTTTCTTGCGTCATATGCGGGGCTCCATACATTACCACACCTGTCAATGAAACAAAATTAGTTATATGATCATATATATAATCATCCAAAGGTTTGAGGTCGGTGAGATTTTTTAAAATGTTTTTGAAATAAATATTTTCTGCTGACCAAGACTGCATTTATTTGATCAAAAATACAGTAAAACAATAATATTGTAAACTATTTTTAGTAATTACAATTTAAAAATACGTTTTCTAATTGAATTTTAAAATGTAATTTATTCCTGTGATGGCAAAGCTAAATTTTCAGCATCATTACTCCAGTCTTCAGTGTCACATGATCCTTCAGAAATTCTGATTTCCTGAAAACAGTTGCTTCATATTTTTGTGGAAACCATGATTTTTCAGGATTCTGTTGAATCAAAAGTTCGAAAGAACAGCATTTATTTGAAATAGAATGATTTTGTAACATTATAAATGCATTTACTGCTACTTTTGAACAATTTGTCCTTGCTACAATAAAACTAAGTTATGATAAAAAATGTTTTTGACTCCAAAGTTATGAATGGTAGTTTGTGAGTGTATAATGAGTTTTTTTATGGTTAACACAGTACTGATTTGCATGTAACGACACTCTGTAATTTAAATCATTTATCATGTGCCTGAATTGCTCACTAAAGGCCTTTTTACTTTGCATTTGACGTAATAAAGTGTTAATTTAAACTCCATGTTCATTGTGTCCTCTCTACTCCACTCTCACACAGAGGTGATACAGTGTTTTACCGCAGTATCTCCACACCTGATTTTACCATCTGCTTTTCTGCATGCCAGCAGATGGTATTTATGAAGAATTTCACAGAATAAAATGCTCGCACCAAAATATGCAATTAATGTCCGTGTTCAGCAGAGTGCTTGGAAATACTGCACATCATTAATAGTCCAATAATTGATGACCAGCTACTGTGTGTTTTGCTTAGCCTTCATCAGTATGGCCCCTACAGTAAGTGTTTAAGGACAAACCCAAGCAAACTCTAGCATTGCTGTGATTTGCCCTCGGACACTATGTCTCCGTGTCAAGCTAAGATTTAACGCAGACATTCCTGGTCTGGGACCGAGAAACATGAGGTCACGTCTGTTGAACGTCCTCCCATTTATACACACTGACGTGTGAGGGCTTTCGCAGTTACATGAAACAATGTGAAATACAACCCGATTTACTTGACCTTAAACATTTCCCATTTGGATTCCCCCTCAGAATAACCTTAGGCTGTTGTTTTTGAAAAAAACTCTTTCCTGTCAATGAATGTTTGGGAATCATCTCTGCTGATAAAACCCCAAAAAGTACCTGTGCTGCCTTGCGTAACTAGTCTCTGTTTGGTCCGATAATAATGCCTGTTTTAATGCATCATTTGGAGTGAACGTGTTGAATGCACAGAGAGAGAAAGAGAGAGAGAGAGAAAGAAAGAGAGATGGCTGAATGAACACAGCTCCCCCATCTGGCCAAGACTCAGCACTGCAACGAAACATTAATTAGAGGAGTTAGTTATAATAGGGTCTGTATTTATACACACACACACACACTGTTCTCTGACTTTTGGACCTCATTATAACTACCAGATAATCTGCAGAAAGACCTGTATAAAAATTATAGGTTACACAATGTAGCTTAAAGAAAAAAAAAAAAAAAAAAAAAAAAACGAATACGTTTATTCAGCTAGGACACATTAAATTGATCAAAAGTAAAAGTAAAAAAAAAAAAAAAAATATATATATATATATATATATATATATATATATATATATATATATATATATATATATATATATATATATATATATATATATATATATATATATATATATTTATTTATTTATTAATTTATCTTCAAATAAATGCTGTTCTTTTGAACTTTCTATTTATCAAAGAATCTTGAGAAAAAAAAAAAAAACTATCACAGTTTCCACAAAAATATTTATAAGCACAATTGCTTTCAACATTGATAATAACAAGAAATGTTCTGGAGTATGGCTGCTGAAAATTTACCTTTGCCATCACATTAAAATATATTATCAACCCCAAACTTTTGAACAGTATTGAATGTCTTAAAATTAAAGTATGTCCTGTGTATATATTATCAGCTTCATAGAGAAGGGTTCATCTTTGTATAATATATATAGTAGAGTATATAGAGTAAATGTTGACAGAATTTTCGGTGAATTATACCTTTAATGTTTTTTTTTATTTTTTTTTTTTTTTATTATTTATAAAAAAAAACATCATTCTTAGATCATTTTCCTGGAAAGAAAGACCGTATATTATAAATGTGCTTTCAAAAAATAGTGAGAAAATTTATAAACATTATTGCATTGGCCTGCTTGACCAGTTAAAGAAGCATTAGCGCCCCCTAGTGTCAAACATCTACTTATAAAAAGCACAATATGTTTTCAAATGTTAGACTGCAAAATTGCAGCACGTGTAGTAATTGTAGTTGCCAAGAATAAAATGCAAATATGGGACTACGGCATCTCTCTTCAGAGTAAATGGGTCGATGAGGCCTGGGAAAGGTAATCGGGGGTAACGGCACTTCCCCACCGTCCCACCACACGCACTGCCCTGAGGAAACGGGAGCTAAGGGAGCCAAGGGAGAGCAGGGCACTGGAGTGCGGTGTCTGTGGGAGCCTGAGTCATTAATCCTGGAAGTGGATGTGGTCGCCCACATGCTAGCAGTAATAATTTATGCTAAACAGAGTGAAGAGGAGAAATGGGACGGCGTAGCAGAGGTCACTCATTAACAATGCCTTTTGTGTTACAAAATAAAGCCTTCAAAACATGAAGTAAAGGGTTATGTGTGCTCATTTTTTTATTTTATGGGGGTGACTTTAGAAGCCTTAAAGGGATAGTTCACTGAAAATTAAAATGCTGTCATTATTTACTCATCTTCTTGCCATTCCAAACAACAGTTTAGACTTGAGTAACAGTTGGAGGCAAGGTTATAAGCAGACAATTCAATTTAATTTGATTCCAAAATTTTAACAACAAAAAAATAACATTTTGGGTGAAAATTAAACTATTTAATGTTCTTTATCTTTATGTTCAGTTTGAGGTTTGAGACCACAAGGCAAATAAATAACCCCAAACACTAGGATGGATGGATGGATGGATGGATGGATGGATAATCCTTCATGATTTATTTGGAATAGATATTAAAAAAAATAGCCTAACACTTACATCAAAAATATTACATTATGTCTGTTAATAACAAGAATAATTGCAATGAATTTTCAAGACTTTCTGTAGTCTATATAATGCAGAGGTACAGCACTGCCAAATGTATTTGTCCTTAAAGCATCTGGGTTGTTTTTTGTAAAGACACTAGGTGGACAAAATGGATCAAAATGTAATGAATAAAAGCAAAATACTATGAAAACAAAAGTAGACCACGATGAGAGGTGATATGAGGTGAAAATGGTCATATGGGCTGATGAAAGAACTTCTCACACATATATATGTCAGTATGATTTCATTTCTGCTCTTCACAATAACCCAGAATTTGCTCTCCGTCCCCATTCGTCATTCCCAGGAGCTCTGAACTCTTCCAAAAGCACCTTGATATTCCTTACTGGGGATATGTGTATATCACCACAGGAAATTCAATTTCAGCTTCTGGGGCGAAATGAAACATCACTGAGGGCCACTGCCAAGCTGAGCCAAGGTAAAGTGACTGACGTGTCGACTGTCGGAGGAAGTTTCCGGAAGGATGAATTCTCGTTTTATTTTCATCCAGTCCCAGACTGGTGTTTACCGCAGTCCTGTCATCTTGGCGGTGTGCAAAACTGGTTAAAATAGTAAATATGTCAATCATAGGGTTGACGCAGAACTAATTTGGTTTGTTTTTAAACAATACGGATTCAATAAGACATTTCTTTATTACATTTAAAAGTACAAAGACAGATGACCTGCCTCTGCACCAACTGAAGATCCAAATGTGTTTCAAATTCACATCAATCTCAAGGTCATGCAGACAGCTTATCAGCCTATAAGATATGAACGAAGCTGCTTGACAAAATTTTAATGATCTAATTTACCATATGCACGGAATGTTCTTAAGAACTTCCGCAAACATTTAAGCCAGCTGGAAAACTTATGGTGAAATGTCACTTGCTGGTGTGGCGGTAATACTTGATTTATAATCAGAATACAGTCAGTTAATTAGCCTAGCATTATGTTAAATTGTTCAAATATAAAACGCCATAAATTGAAGATTTATTGTGCACTTTAGATTCATTCACTCCCAAAATGGGAGTTTTCACAAGTGTGCCATCAGTGAGTTGCGCTGAATTAACTGACAGCTTCGGTGATTATAAAGGGTACGCTCGTTGCCCGGTTTATGTGTAATTGATTTGCAATTTGAAGAACAGTGTTGGTTTTTCTTGAGGCTTTGTGACTTTTACTACTTCATACTTCAGTACAAAAAAAGGGCTAAACTTTGACAAAACTAATTTTTAAACAGTGATTTTATAATGTTTAAAATTAATTCAAAAGCAAAATGTGTAAAAAAAAAAAAAAAAAAAAAAAAGAGCCAATAAGTTCTCCTCTGCCACCATCTAGTGGTTACACTGGTAATTCACATCTTTTTCTCTTTTTTTAAATAAAAGTGTTTGTTTTCCATCAAATGTTGGATTTTCTACATCTTGAAACTTTCAGCTTTACAAATGGGAAAATCTCTGAAGGATAAACCATAACTTTTTTTGGTTAAAAATTAGCCAAAATCAATTTTTGAGCAAGTACATAACCAGCAAGTGTTCAAAACTATCTCAATATCTTAGCCCGATTCACAACGGTAAGCTTGTAATAATGTTTTATAATAAGAGCGACATGGTGGATTTCCGCAGGAAATTCGAGCATGCTGCAGTTTGTCTGTGCGTCATTACGTCAAGTCCGTAATCAGAAAGGAAGGAGTCCCGTCCAGTCTAGTCGGTTTTATCATGTGAGGATGCTACTGGCAGCGGCACATTTATAGCTTTTTCTCACAACAGCTGAAATAATCAAACTTATCATTTTGATGGGGGATTGTAACCCAGAAAGATCCAAATGACAATCATCAGTGACAACTGGAGATTCACCCGCAGTCAAAAGCGAAAGTCAAAAGCCACTGTGGAGTGGCTACAGAAATTGAAAACTACAGGTAAGGCTTATATACACTAAATAGTCATATAATACTGATGTTGTTAACATTACAATTTGAGAATATAACAGTAATAAAAATTTGCACGGTTTGACATGAGCCGAGCTAAGCGATCGTTAGATTTAAAGGGTTAGTTCACCCAAAAATGAAATTTCTGTCATTAATTACTCACCCTCATGCCGTTCCACACCCGTAAATCCTTCGTTAATCTTCGGAACGCAAATTAAGATATTTCTTGTTGAAATCCGATGGCTCAGTGAGGCCTCCATAGGGAGCAATGACATTCCCTCTCTCAAGATCCATAAAGGTACTAAAAACATAATTGAATCAGTTCATGTGAGTACAGTGGTTCAATATTAATATTATAAAGCGACAAGAATATTTTTGGTGGGGCAAAAAAAAAACAAAATAACGACTTATTTAGTGATGTCCGATTTCAAAACACTGTTTCAGGAAGATTCGGAGCACAAATGAATCAGTGTATCGAATCATGATTCAGATCGCGTGTCAAACTGCCAACGGTTGAAATCACGTGACTTTGGCGCTCCAAACAGCAGATTCGATACACTGATTCACTGAACTTATTAAATTCTTATATTGGTCATACTTTCAAGAGGTGGAATCTGTGATTCTGAAGTACAGTATCCACAATGGTGCGGTGACTGACAGCAAACATTAGATTCATCCGCGCTGACGAGCTGTGCCGAGGCACAACGCACGTACAGATAACTGTTCCGCATATGACTGCAATTGCAGGTTTCAAACAAAGATGGTGACAAAGAGGAAAAATTGCAGACTGCAGCTTTAAAATAACATTTGAAGTGCTGGAAAAATTAAGTTTCCAATTACAGACACTGTATTTTATTCAAACGTTCCCATTAGCTTCGTCTTTATTGCAATGAATAAAACTGGTTTATTGGTGAATTAGGTAATTGTAATCACTGCTTTAAAATATAAACACACCATTGATTCTTTGAATTTGTGTCAATGAATGGGGTACGTGAGCCTTGTTTGGGCTAAAAAGGTTGGGAACATTTACTATATTCTTTTTCCTGACATTTTAGAGTTTGGAGACTGGATCAGGCAGTGTACATCATTGATGTTGATACAGAAGCAAATCGTGAAGGCAAGCTGGCTTATCGAAAACCAGGAAGTATCAGTGCATATGGTCAGTTTATGAATAATCATAAATAAACATCTGGAGGAAGTGAAACGATTGCAGGGAACGGATAGGAAGATATTGCAGCACTGAGTGTAATCAGCATGAATAAAACATGGAGGAACACTGGTGATCTTGTTGATTTTTTGTGTGTATGAGTGTTTGTGGATTGTCTGGGCAGGAATTGGAATTTTGCTCATCAAACACAAACGTCTTCAGCTGCAAACAAGCCACAAACAAACAGCCCGAGACTCTAAATCCAGCTTTACCATTTAGCAGTGATAAACATGGAACATTTCAACAGAAGTCATCATTAAGAATACAAATAATAAGGTATTTAATCATTCTAATTTTAATTTAAAAGTTTACCTGTCTGGTCCATTAATGATTCTTTAAGAATTGGTTTTAAAATACTAAGAATGAATGAATCAATCAATCAATCAATGAAGCTGATGTTCTGATGGTCTTAATATAGCAAGTGAATATATTGAATGAGGGAATTGATAATGTTATTATGATGATAAATAAAAGAATAGATGGACTGACAGACAGATGACAGATAGATAGATAGATAGAATTTTGGAAAAACAAGCACCCAAGTAAATCTTTGTACAACCATGGGTATAACTGACTGCAAAGTCTGTTATTCTCTTTCCTATAATGCCACAAGTCTCAGAAGGACAAAGTCTGTCGGACACCCTGCTATGAAACCAACCCTCCCTGCTGACAAAGGTGCATGCCAGCAGGAAGAAAGGTCTGTGAGAACCTTTTAACCGTTTTATCAGAAGCTGTCCACAAGCAGCATGAAATGTTTTTGAAAACGGACCCTGAGTTTACATTTTATGCTTATATACACATCATAAATAACTGTGTAAGATCCATAAGATCGCTTTGGGTGGCAACTAGAGGCTACTCAAGGCAATATGGTTGCAAAACACATGAGCAAGAACACACTGAGTAAAGCCTTCATGGAATGTCCCATCTCAACTCTGCATAGCAACACCCTAGTAACCACCCACAACAGCCCAGCAAAACAGCTAGTTTTGCACAGGCAAACACCCTATCCATCTCAGTAAGAAACCACTCAAATGTCCAAGCAACAACGTACTGACACTTTAAAAACCACACTAAAACACTCTGTGTAGCAACACCCTAGCAACCACCCACAACAGGCCAGTATCAAAGCAGCTAGTTCTGCACACGCAAACAGCACTCTTAAGAAAATATAGAAATGGAGGATAACAGAAATTCATAGCAAGAACCTATCCACCATCTGCAACAGCTGCAAGGTTAACCCAAAAATACTTTAATTGTGTTTTATATTATCTGTAGCATGCATAATTATTCTACAAGGTCACATTATACCAGAATCATTTGTCATTTTCCACTGAATTTAGTGATACATGGAGATGCTTACGTCTTAATCTTCATGACATCACAGACATATACATAACTAACTCAAGACATGTTCATGTTACAAAGAAATGAAAAACTGTATTGTGCATAAAGAAAATTAACATTATTTGTTAGAAACATTAAGAATATTTGTATTAACTGAGAGGGCAGTTAAGGTGCACAATGTAAACACTATATATTTGTTTTTAAATATATTTTAAATATAAATATTAATATATAATAATTTAAAATATTAAAATATCATAAATATTTGTCATTATAATCACTACAAGTGCATAGTATAAAATATAGCAAATGCTTGAGAAAAAATAAAATCCATAAATATCATATGGCTCCGGTTTGGTCTCATCCAATATGACCCAGACATATAGAGCAAAAATCAACCCTTCTGTTTTCATTACACCCTTAATAAGTGTGCTTTCCTTAAATAACATTAAGGTCACACTTTCTCCTTACCTTCTGTGTCCGCTCTTATTTATCAAAGCTACAGCTTCGTCCATCCTAATTGCTGGTGGCCGTTTGGCCCTCGCTCTCGGACATGCACCGTGGCCCTTTCAAAGTGACCAGGACCCAAACCGCTCGTTTTAGGTCTGAATGGCCTTGGTAAATCAGTCTGTCGCCCTCCGTCCTGTTTTATTTGTCCTTTTTATCCCTCTCTCCTGGCAGATGTGGGGCCTGGGGGTGGTTGGTTATTTATCACCGTTACCTCTGGTGGGCCGAGTGCTAAAAGCGGTGGCCTGAGGTACGATGGAGGATGGGGCTGCCATACATAAGTAGACCGCTGTGACAAAGTCAGTCTGGAGTGAGACAAGTGGGCCATCTATAACAATAAAACAAAAATCGCTATGTTTCTCCATAGTCTTAAAGAGACCGGATCAATTAGAGAGAGACCTATGGATTTATAACATCTTTGAGACAAAGAAACCGAGGCTTAAAAGTGTTTGACACTGACTGGGATGGTCTCCGTTTGAGAGAACATTACAATATCCCAAAGCAATCATGACCTGATTCATTGTGGATTTTATTCAGGCTTACCCTTAAAAAAAAAAAAAAAAAAGTACTATGAAAATACCATGAAATAACATAGTACAGTGATGGTATCAGATGTTCATATGCTATTTTGGCTACATTGAAACATATCATTGTACTGTACCATAAGTGTACCATGGTATTTACTTTAAAGTGCTTCAAAGAACACCATGGTTGACAAATACATGCAGTGTCCAAAAAAGCATGGTAATGGTTCTTTTTGGTTCTTTAAAGATGTTTTTTTTTTTTTTTTTTTTTTTTTTTTTGTTAAAACATCTTTAAAATCTTAATTTACTTCACTCTTATTCCATGGCCTTCATCTTTTCGAATTCAATTATTTGAAGCAAACTATTAGCATGATTGCTAAACGGTGTGAAATCAATACAGGCTCATTTAAATACCTACTTTTTAAAACGTTATATAGGCCTTCCTTTCAGTACAACGCCATGCTTTTTATGCACATAAACGGGGTAAATCCAGGCATATTTCACGAGTTTGTTTTAGTTTTATTTATTTTTTTCTGAGGCAATATGGGGTGAAAACCACATAATTTGTAATTTTTATAATGATTAATTTGTGAATATAGCTAAGTGGTCGCAAATTTTCCAATATAAGCTTTTAGGTCGTAGATTAATTCAAAACACATCCCATCAACATCAAATCTCACATTCCTCAGTGTCCACTAGAGGGCGCCTCTAACGGCAGGCAGTAATTACCGTCCGTCTCTGCACAGCAGCAGCCGGGAAACTGCCTCACCTCGTCCTGTCAGCGTTTACTGGTGGACGATAACCCGTCCTGCAGGGCGTCCCGGCCCCGCCCCACCTCTCCTCTTGAAATATGGTCCCACCTGCCATCTGGCAGCGCTGACAGCGTATGACAGTTCGGAGGAAATACCACCGGGGATGAATTTATGGGAGTGTTGGGGCGATGACAGGCCAGGTGAGATAGGAGCAGCGAGGAGATGGATTGGATTTTTCCCCAGCGTGCAGAGAAGAGGGGAACAGGAGGATGCTACGGATCTAGAAACAGCTGGGCTGTCACTTATAAAGCTGTTTATGGTGAGGAGGGGAAATGCCAACAGAGACCACCGCTATAAAAAAGTCATTAATTACACAGGCGGAAACCATGACGCGAGTAGCTTCATCTGCATACAAGTGGTCATACACACTTTTTTTTCATAAAGTGTTCAGCTTATAATGTAACTCAGGATTTCCCAAACGTCACTAGTAGTTTGTTAGAGCATAAAAGACATGCCAATGGTGAACTGAACTAAATAAAATAAATAATAATAATAATTATTATTATTATTAGTATTAGTATTAATTCCTTTATTATTATTTGTTAATTTAAACAAATAATTAAAATTGGTTAATTAAACATATCTTGAAAAATTAGGAAACTGAGTAAATGAGAAAACCACGTAAATTAGTTAATTATAAATTCTATTATTATTATTAGTAGTATCAGATATATTAATACATTATTATTTGGTCATATTACAATTATGCAAATAAAGTGATTTAACTTCCTGATGAGCCAATTCATTATTTGATACAAAATTTAATATAAGTAATTTTTTACACAGAGTAAAAATATTCTATGCCCTAAGAGTAATCTGCTTAAAAAAACAACAACAACAACAAAAACGGCATGTGTAATACTGATAATATGCAAACCAAAAGCCCAAAAATCAAAGGAAAAAAAAAAGAAGAAAGGTTTGCGTTTTTCCTCCCTAAAATATACTGATCAGAATAAAGAGCAGGGACTGAATTTCAATGACATATCAGACCTAAACACATTTCTGTACTTACAGTAGGATATAGTTAGTCATTCAGCATACACTATTTTCAAAAGCAACTTGTAGAAATTATAAGTAAATTTCCGTGGACTAACAAGTGTCTTCACATTAAATTACATGAAAAGACCATAGGTGATAAGCGTAGCACTTCATAATAGATCGTCCCATCAGATAGACAGATAGATAGATAGGAAAATGTGATACGTCAATCTATGGAAATCTTCAAAAAATCTTAAACTTAAAAAAAAATCTTAAAATGTGTGCATTATTCACACCTAAAGACAGATGTATGATTTATGCGATGCTTGTGGTCATGATGACTAAGTGCAGCTACAGGCAGAAAATTTGAGATATGTACCCTTTGTCAAATTCAGCTCCGTTCCAGCAGGCCAGTCCATCTCCAGAGCTCAGATCGCTCACACACAGCAGGTCCGCCAGGCCACCGTAGAACGTAAAGTACAGACGCAGACTGCTGATGAAGTCTCTGGAGAGACAGAGATGAGTTTGTTTCATTTTCTGTCCAGTAGATGGCGCACTAACACAGCTTTTCAATGCTCATGCGGCTTCAAGAACTTCCATAAAAAAGATCTTCCAATTAAGTTGTCATGGACATAATATTGAATGAGCAATTCCTATCTTATGCACTATAATAGTTAATCTATAAATAACATATATAAATAACACATCACTAACAATTCAATTCACTTTCTTACAGCATGCGTTTACAAAAATACCTACAAATATTTTCATTTGTATTTTGAATATCTTGTATCCCCTTGATACACAACAATAATTAATATTTTTATTAATTAAAATATTATATAGTTAGATAGATGTCACATAATATTTAATATTAATGTTATTAATATTAAAATATATTATACATTCAAAATATTATATTAACATATCAAATATAACTATAAATTATATATGCATAAATAAATACATATTTATACCGCATTTATTTTATTAAAAATAAATTTTTAAATCCCTTTGGATTTAAAAAACAAACAATGCGTAATATTTTATATTAAGGATATTATTATTATTATTATTATTATTATTATTATTATTATTAAGACATGTTTACAAAATACTATTATACAAAATTATAATGTATTAGCATGTAAAATATTCTTATTCATCATGTATGTACAAAGTCCAATTTATACTGTATTATATATTTATATGGGAGATAGAATATATAAAACATAATATTTAATATTAATGGTAATAAGACATGTTTTCAAAAAATTATAAAATCCAATGATATGTGTAGTTATGTTTTGGTCAATAAATAATAACAATTATCCCTGTAATTTCATTGTTTTGATTAATTTAATATTATTCTAAATTGTGAAAATAGTCATAATAAAAAAAATAAATAAATAAATAAAAAAAATGATTTGATAAGTCCAAAGTTCTGACTGTGTATAAGTACATATACAGTGTGTTGATGTAATTGCAAATGTGATTTCCAAACATACTTCCTCCAGTTGCTGAGGCTGTCCTCTCCGTTTCTGACCGGTCCTTTCAGAGGAAGGGAGTCCCGTGCGCCGCTGCCGTGCTGAACGCTGCCCACCTGCTCCGGCTGTCTGCTGGGGTGACCGCACACCTTGTGCACCTGCATAATTTAAACACAGACTGTCACGATTACTAACATATCCACAGGTATTTAATAGCAGCTAAAGCTCAGGGCTGGTAACCAGAAGGTTAAAACTTGCACTTTTTGCAGGTCAAAAGGGGTCGATGTGCCTGTAGTAGCACAATCAGCCACTAGGTGATGCTGTTTTTAAGACATCTGAAAGAAGTCTACTTTAAGACCTTTTCTACATTTTCTCTTATGATGATCTGGGGCAGGACTGTAAAAGTAAGAGGTATATAGAGTGATTTGTTCTACAGGACTTCAAAGTGAGATTTCAAAGTAAAGAGGTGGAAATTTTGAAAAGAACAAACGTGACTCAGTAAATGAGTCAATATATCCATAACCAGTTGATGAGTCAGTAGTCTCGGCATCACATGGCACATTCAATTGTTGCCAGAAAGATTGTCTGATTTGCAGACAAAAATGCAGATCTGCACCATCTGATGCAGAGTTCTTAGAAACTACCAGATCCGACTGTTGAGGTGTGCAGGTTTTTATGAGGCAAACAAACTTGTGAATATAGAATGCAGTGAGAATACACACACACACAAACACACACACACACACACATACATATATATATATATATATATATATATATATATATATATATATATATATATATATATATATATATATACATATATATACATATATATATATATATATATATATATATATATATATATATATATATATATATATATATATATATATATATAAAATAGTCAAACCAAATTTGTTTCAGACACCTTCAATATTTCACACATTATCCCAAAAAAAAAAAAAGAGTAATAAAATATGACAAGAAGCCAGAGTTAAACTGTGTCTAAACTCTGTTAACTCTTAGTTTAAAAACTAATCTTGATAATGTCAGATAACACTTAAGCAAAACATGGTCAGGTCAAAGTGTCTGAATAATTTTTGGTTCCAAACTTTTATCAGTTTTACTGGTAGTCCACTGTATGATTTTTTTTTTTTTTTTTTGTATAATATGTCAAAGTTTACTTTATTTTGCTATCCTCACTTACATAAATGAACTATAGTGTCCTGCAAAAATAATATATATATAAAATTTGTATTACTCTATACAATTACCAATTTATACTGTATTTATTTTATTAAAAATAATATTTTATTTTTCAAAATATTATTATACAAAATATGAATCACATTAATTTCAATATTAAATATAATAATATTAAATTATTTTAAGCAGTTTTTTATATTATATATAAACTATTATTAATAGTTAAAATATTTTTAATTGTATATGCACAAAGACTAATTTATACTGTATTTGAATTTATTTATTTATTTATTTATTTATTTATTTATTTATTTATTTATTTTGGTCTTTGCGCTAATGTCAGAAAGGTCATTCATTTATTATGCATTATGGTCTTTTCTATCCAGTTCCAAATACAGTGAGAAGCAATCAAATGAGATGAGTAAGTTTTCTATTCTCACGTATTTAGGTATAAAAATAGGCATTACCACATGGCTGTGTTGTTTAGTCTCACAACACAATGTGAGACTAAACAGATACTAATGGGCATTTGTTGCATTTTATAAAGATTCTCATTCCTCCAGAACAACTGGGATGGTTTAGACGTAAACAGGTCATATAAGCTGTTTTTTACTGGTCTAATACTAGCCATGATGCCTCACACTGACCCTAACCAATGACAACACCTTATTAGAGACTTGATTCTGATCCAGTTCCACACCCTGACCCCGACAGATCATGTGTCACCCATTAGCTGACAAAGCAATGCGGTTTATAGTCTTATTTCTACTTGCACACACACACACACACACACACAGTCTGCAAACCTTCACATTTCAACACAGCACAACACGATCTGAAAACATGTTTACTGGATCCCACAGAAGCCCACTATGATTTCAGGCAAATTCAATTTGAAGGCGGCCAGAACACATCAGCGTGGTCAGCCGTGCTGCTGCAGCTGCCCACACCAAGAGTATTTTGAGAATGTTCTGGGCTCTCTGGCTGCAGCATGGCATGTGTGACTGCAACTGCAACTTATGTTCAGACCGTACCGCATTCCATGCCATCCAAGCAGTAGTTACATGATGGGTTTTAAGACGCTGCTTGAAGAATTTTCAAGGCATGGAAACTGCTAAAATGCAAAGGCCAGTGTTTAGGTTTAGTGTTTACCTAATTGTGAATGCAAGTCATTTGGATGTGCCACAGCCAAAAAAAGAAAATGAACATTCAATCTTCAGGATTTTATTAACTATATTAAATTCAAAATCTGACAAGTCACATGCCGCCATCAAGTCATTTCAGAATTCTTTGTGAAAATCAAAAAAAAAAAAGATATATATGTCAAACTGGTAGGGGTATAACAGTACATGTATTCGTCCTGAATGTCATGATACAAATTTCATGGTTCGGTGCATACAGTCAGACGACGAATACAGTCAGTCACAGGAGATCCACACTCCAATCCAGAAGGTGGCGAGCAATGCTGCAACACTATTTGCTAACCACCACAAGAAGAAGAGACAATCTATGCACTAACCCAAAACAAGAGTTCAGATGGCACGCAAGAGCTTGCTATTCACTGACTTTCGATTAATTTTTGTGACACGTTCCACAAACTTCACAGAAAGGAAACTGGGGCGGCAGAAAGCGACATCCTGTTTGTTTTCTTTATTTAACAAAAGCAGAATGTTTTGTTTTTATTCTGAGTGTACGAAATAAATGTTTGTAAGCGACCCTTTACAGTTTATAATGATGTCCTACCCTTATCTGTATGCTTGTTTCCACTGTTATAATGAGACAAAATCATTTGGCATTGTGCCAATTTGTGTCATGAAAGTCTCACTACTACAGTCCAGTGATGGAATATGCATTTCATGAAAACTGGAAGTGCTTAATACACTAATGGAGGCTGTACTGTACCAACTACCTCAGGGGGGGACTAAATGCCCCTATCTGGAACAAACATTTGCACTACTGTCTGTTCAAAAGAAATTAAAAGAAACCTAGCATTGGGGATTTGATGCTTTTTCCTGTTGTACTGAACTCATATCGAACCGCAACCCCAAAACAGGGGTACGTACTGAACCATGATTTCTGTGGACCATTACACCCCTAGTAACTGCCCAATGCATCAATTTATACCAGACAAAATCACTTACAACATAAATAGGGTTTTTCTGAGGACTTTCTATACTTTGAATAAAAGCATCTCCCAAATGCATAAGTGTAAATGCAAATATTCCCAACATTAAAAGACTTCTTTGGATCAAAGAATATAATATCTAAATGACAGCTGATGCTTTTAACCAAAGCAAGTTCATTTATTAAGGGATATTTGACCATGAGCAATCTGGAGTCAACTCATTAGCTCAATATCAGTACAGATGACTTACGCATGATCACTTAGGATCTTACAACCTTCTGATTACCAGCCTTTTTTCAACCACATCACAAATACCTGAGCAGAAAGCCGGGGTCCGTTCCTCTGTGCATGGGCCACTGCTTCTCTCACTAGCCCGTGAACTCCCAGAAGCACTTGCTCCAGGTCTTGTTCCCCGTGCATGCGGGTAGAGAGGTTCTCTAATGATCGCACAAACTCCCTCCAATGGGCGTCCACTTCAGCCAGGCTGGCGAGACACCCTCGGACCACGTTGAGGCAGTAGCCCATGCAGGGCTTGCTGGCGGTCAGACCCTGGCAGTGTGGACAGTAGCTCATCCTCAGCAGGGCACGTCTGCATTCACGGCTGAGCTGAATATGGTCTGTGGTGTTGATGACCTCGATGCCCAAGTGGAGCGCCTGCAGAAACACCCGGCCAGGCAACGAGGCACGGGAGATGTGTGCGGCGAGGCGGCCCGGGGCTCCGCCGTACGGCGCCAGATCCCGACAGGCCGCGCGGACGCACTCGGCATACGGTGGAGACAAGCGCGAGAGACCGGGCTCGACCAGTTGCTCATAAACAAGTGGGAAGAGGGCGTCGAAAAAGCGCTGTGAAGCTTCTTCCAGACTGAGCTCGGAGCCCAACACGAAGAGCCCCACGTCCGTGAAAAACTCCCCGACGGGAGCCGCCGCATGACTGGCCAGGTCACGGTACGCGTGAAGGAGGATGGTGTGAGTGTGGTTCTCTGCCTGACGGACCAGGGAGTCCACGGTTTCTGGAAGAAAGACAAAGAAAACGGTTCAAAGGAAAGTTATTACATGAAAAAAAAAAAAAAAAAAGTTTGAAATAACATGATGAAGTCTTGTTTGATTTCATGTTGACTTTCAATGTGTAGAATTAATAAAGCATGCTATACAAGTTTGTCCTTTTAAATTGTTTAATATACACTCCCCAGCCACTTTATTAGGTACACCTATTCAACTGCTCATTAATGCAAATATCTAATCAGCCAATCACATGGCAGCAACTCAATGCATTATGGCATGTACACATGGTTAAGATGACCTGCTGAAGTTCAAACTGAGCATCACAATTAAGAAGAAAGGTGATTTAAGTGACTTTGAATGTGGCATGGTTGTTGGTGCTAGTATTTCAGAAACTTCTGATCTATGGGGTTTTCATGCAAAACCATCTCTAGGGTTTACAGAGAATGTGGGTGAAAATGCCTTGTTGATGCTAGAGTTGAGAGGAGAATGGCCAGACTGATTTGAGCTGATAGATAGGCAATAGTAACTCAAATAATCGCTTGTTGCAACTGAGGTCTGCAGAAGAGCATCTCTGAATGCACAACACGTCCAGCCTCGAAGCAGATGAGCTACAGCAGCAGAAGACACACCGGTGCCTCTCCTATCAGCTAAGAACAGCAAACTAAGGCTACAATTTGCACAGGTTTACCAAAATTGGACAATGGAAGACTGGAAAAATGTTGCCTGGTCTGATGAGTCTGGATTTCTGCTGCGACATTCAGATGGTAGGGTCAGAATTTGGCATAAACAACATGAAAGCATGGATCCATCCTGCCTTGTATCAACGCTTCAGGCTACTGCTGCTCCTGGTGGTGTGTGGGATATTTTATTGGCACACTTTGGGCCTCTTAGTACCAAATGAATACCACAACCTACCTGAGTATTGTTCCTGACCATGTACATCCCTTTATGACCACAATGAACCCATCTTCTGATGGCTACTTCCAGCAGGATAATGCACCATGTCACAAAGGTCAAATCATCTCAAACTGGTTTCTTGAACATGGCAATGAATTCACTATACTCAAATGCCCTCCACAGTCACCAGATCTCAATCTAATAGAGCAGCTTTGGGATATAGTGAAACAGGAGATTAGCATCATGGATGTGCAGCCAACATTTTGTATTATTTAAATATTGATAACACATTGAAAGTTTATTATTTACTTTGTATCCATTTATTTCATGTAAAGAACATTTTAATCTTATTATTATTATTATTATTATTATTTGTAGCATTTGCTACTATTCAACTGAATTGTATGTTGATTTTATTGACTTGCTCTTGTCCCTGACTTTTAACCTGTGAAAATCCTTCATAAAGGTAATTTAGTCTTGTTCGATTTTATGTTGAATTTTAAAGAAATTCATACTTTTATTTAGCAAGGATGCATTATATTGATCAAAAGTGACAGTGAAGATGAATGAAGTTACAAAACTTTTCATATAAATGCTGTTTTTTTTTTTACATTTTATTTTACTTTAAATTAATCAAATAATTTTGAAACAAAAAATGTATGGTTTCCACAAAAATATGAAGCAGTACAACTGTTTTCAAAATTGATAATAAGAAATTTTTCATGAGCAGCAAATCATCATATTAGAATGATTTCTGAAGGATCATGTGGCACTGAAGACTTGAGAAATTATGCTGAAAATTCAGCTTTGATCACGGGAATAAATTACATTTTAAAATAGATTCAAATAGAAAAAAATATTTTTAATTGTAATAATATTTTACAATATTACTGTTTTTACAGTATTTTTATCAAATAAAAGCAGACTTAGTGTTCAGAAAAGACCTCTTTTAAAAACTTTTTTTTTTTTTTTTTTTTTTTTTTTTTAAATACCTTTTGAACAGTGGTGTACCTTTGACATTTGCATAAACATGTCATAAAACTGGTGGCATTCTTGCAATATTCTCTCTAGTTCACGCTTTGAGCGTGTAAATCCAACACCATATAAATGAGTCCCAGACCCTTTCAAAGCAGTGGAGCAGAGAATGGCACTTCCTACAGGCAAGCCCAATATGAAATGCTTTTTTATCTGTGTGCAAAGAGATCTAAAGAGATTCATCAGTCCAGAAAGAGAGAGAGAGAGAAATACAAAAAGTGGATAACAAGACAGAGAGAGCTTGAAGATACAAGGGTGCAATGATGCCTTGAAGCGCTCTCCACATCTCTGCATTTAAAGAGCTTAGAGCACAGTGAGAGATCATCTGTCTTTTTTATTATTCTCTATTATCTCTGTTTATGATGCCCATAATCATCTTTGTGCATGTTCTCCAAACACTCAGTGCTAATTCATATGCATTTATATGATGTAAAAAAAAACAGTATCTCACAGATACATTATGATGGAAATTACTCATAACGATTGTACGGCTTAATGGCCTTTGGTTTTATTCTGTTTGCTGTTTCTTGTAAAAGAACTGTGACTTGAGGGTATAAGATATATATTTGTGAAAAAATACTGATTAATGTATTTGAATGCATAACTTTAATAAATGATCCATTCTGAAAAAAAAAAAAAAAATGTACAAAGAAAGATCTTCACCAAGGAAGGCCGGAAAGAAGGGCCAGATATGCAGAAATAACCTGATGCCAGGTTACAGGTTTAGTGCGGCAGGACGTCTAATTTCCTGTGGATTTCTTTTGTCTGTGGATGGAGCACGACTTCCTCAGTTACAGGAATATCTTTTCGGAATATCGCTCTTTTTTAAACCCCTATCAGTCAGATTATCAGTGTCTTCTCCTTAACACCAGCAAAATGAAGTGGAAATACTGTAAAATTACACCAAAACATCTTGGATATATATAAAGAAATTAACTTTTTATATATTATACATTCATACATTGAATGTAAAAATTGTATACAAAATGAAAAAACAAATGTTTTGCTTAATAATATTAATTTTCTTAATAATAATGCATTAAACATATTTTTATAATGCATTATACATAAAGGCTTTAAGTAAACCGCAATGTTTTATCTATAATGTTTGATCTTGAATGAGATTTAAATTAATTAATTAATAATAAAATAAATTTTTCATTAAATTAAAGGGTGATGGTCAGACCATCATTCTTTCTTTGCACCCTGCCAGTAACTCAGTGAATCCATTTCTTTTTCCCCTGGCACTTGACAAGTGTTAATGTTGGACCCCGATTGTAGGTTTGCACAAATTACATTGCTGGCATGTAAATAATAAGTGTCTGACTGCAGCTTTGGATTTGTTATGGAGATGTGTCGGGGTAAGATGGGTCAGGGTGAATGGGGCCAAATCAAGCAGAAGGGGGAGAGGTTGCCCTAAAACTGTTGCACAGAGAAATATGTCTGTCTGAGAGCCGAGCACATCATGTGCCTGTCATGGGTTGTGGTGTAAGTGTGTGATGAGGGAGAGATGTATAAAGAAAGAGTGTGCTGGGGCAGAGAAAGAGAGAACCGAAGGCGTAAAACAGTAAAAAATGCGTAAAAAATCTTACTAACCAAATTCAGTCTGCACACTTTGAAGAACCATTTAAAGGGATAGTTCACCCAAAAATAAAATTTCTGTCATTATTTTGTTGTTCATTAAGTTGTTTTACACCTGCATGAAGTTCTTTCTTCTGCTGAACACAAAATAAGATATTTTGAAAGGAAAAAAAAAAAAAAAAAAGTTGACCATTGACTTCTAGTATGGAAGAAAATATACTATTAAAGTCAACAGTTTGGTTACCAATATTCTTCAAAATATTTTCTTTTGTGTTCAGCAGAAGAAAGAAATTCACACTGGTTTGCAACAACTTGAGTAAATGATGATAGAATGTTCATTTTTGGGTGAACTATCCCTTTAAGTATCATACTAGTATTATTTAAATAAAGCAAATGCATCTCCGTCCCTGAAAACATACAGTACAAACAGAGACCTTGATGTCCATGTAACTTTACCTCCACTGATAACAACCCACAAGCACACTTCAGCACTAGAGAGGCACTCGATCCCCTCGCTTGGTGAAAGAATTACCAGCTTCATCATGAGAAACATAGGTCAATAGAATCTCAATGCTACTCTACACTAGTATCCCTTCTAATGATTGTGGTGTCAAAGACAAAAAGAGCAAAAATCTGCAGGTGTCGTGCAGTGATTTGTGTGAGAGGATTAGACGCATTCGATAAATTTGGTCTTGGTGGACTACTGAGGGTTCACAGGGATTAGAAACAGCTGATTATGGGCTGGTTGGTTGAGAGAGAGGTCACAGTAGATGTTTACCAAAGAGTGTTAATTAATCCCTCTTAGTAGACCACAGAAAGACAGTATGTCTGAGCATGTGTGGGTATAAAGATTGAAGTCTTTGGGAGCTAAACGAAGATTAGTGAACTCCCTGACAGGAGGTGACTAGAGTAGAACCCATTATATGTGCCGTGGCTATCCGTGTCATTTAGTGGCTCATTACACACTGTAGTCAAGGAGAACCAAACCTGCAGGACACGGTGAGTGGCTATTTCCAAGAAATTCACTGCACTCGTGGATAATCCAGAGTCAAAACCTCGATTAAAGACAAAACACTTTAAAGTCAAAAACACTCTTTGACCAAAGAGTTTTTATGAGTTTTTCAGGTCATTTTCCAGGTAATAGGTGGGTTCCCTTATTTTAGACATTTGTTCATTCAATCTTTCATAAGAAAGAAAGAAAGGTTTTAAAATTCCCCATTATTTTCAGGTTTCCCATTACCATAGGAACTTCTATGTACCATGGTACATATCCAAAAACATGGTACTTTTTGTTTAGTGTTATATTTCATGAATGATCAACAACACAACAGAATATATTCTATAGACCCCATCCAATCCTTTGCATTCATCTTACCCATTCGCTTTCCGGAGGCAAACTATTATCATGACAGCAGGATAACCGAGTCTGAGAGACCTTGAACATTTGCCCCGGAGCCTGGCCGATGGCTCCAGCATTTTCTGCTGATGTCTCCATGAGGGGACGCCTCGGGGAGCCCCCCAAAGAATTACGGGATAGATCAAACCAAATCGTGACAAAAGAGCTAACTCATCAGAACTGAGATTAAGAGAGCATGGCGAGCACACCTGTGATTGGTAATGGGTAAATCCCTGGCATTTCCTTCATACGGAGCATATAGAGGACAGGAAAGGCAGGAGGGAGAGGAGATTCGTGTCACTTCAGATTGGAAACATATGAATGCTTCATAGCGGGATGCAGGACAAGAAAAACCCATGAGAAAGACTCAAGGACGGCTAGGTTATGCTGAGTTTCAGCAACTTCAGCAGGAACCACCTCAAGCGTGAATATAACAGAGCTATTTTTCATTACTCGTCCACTGGGAGCCATGGAAAATGCCACAACTATTTACTAAACAGCATTCTTATTCTTTTTGTGTGGTTCGATATAAATACAGAGCCAAATTAAGAGTTGGCATCACTTACGATCCAACTGTGCAATTAAAGTTTGCCAACTTTTAACTGTTAAATAAGAATTTTGGGGTTGATTTAAAGACTCAATGTTTGACTCAAAGTTTTGTAACAGTCTATATATTGTAGCTTTAAAGATTTTAAGATTTTACAGAATACAACATAGATGATATATCAAATGTTTAAACTGAGAAAATGTATCATTTTAAGGGAAAAATAAGTTGATTTTAAATTGCATGACATCAACACATCTCAAAAAAGTTGGGACAAGGCCATGTTTACCACTGTGTGGCATCCCCTCTTCTTTTTATATCAGTCTGCAAACGTCTGCGGACTGTGGAGACAAGTTGCTCAAGTTTAGGAATAGGAATGTTGTCCCATTCTTGTCTAATACAGGCTTCTAGTTGCTCAACTGTCTTAGGTCTTCTTTGTCGCATCTTCTTCTTTATGATGCGCCAAATGTTTTCTATGGGTGAAAGATCTGGACTGCAGGCTGGCCATTTCAGTACCCGGATCCTTCTTCTACGCAGCCATGATGTTGTAATTGATGCAGTATGTGGTCTGGCATTGTCATGTTGGAAAATGCAAGGTCTTCCCTGAAAGAGACGACGTCTGGATGGGAGCATATGTTGTTCTATAACTTGGATATACCTTTCAGCATTGATGGTGCCTTTCTAGATGTGTAAGCTGCCCATGCCACATGCACTCATGCAACCCCATACCATCAGAGATGCAGGCTTCTGAACTGAGCGTCTGACCACAGAACAGTTTTCCACTTTGCCACAGTCCATTTTAAATGAGCCTTGGCCCTGAGAAAACGCCTGCGCTTCTGGATCATGTTTAGATATGGCTTCTTTTTTGACCTATAGAGTTTTAGCCGTCAACGGCGAATGGCACGGTGGATTGTGTTCACCGACAATGTTTTCTGGAAGTATTCCGGAGCCCATGTTGTGATTTCCATTACAGTAGCATTCCTGTATGCGATGCAGTGCCATCTAAGGGCCAGAAGATCACGGGCATCCAGTATGGTTTTCCGTCCTTGACCCTTACGCACAGAGATTGTTCCAGATTCTCTGAATCTTTGGATGATATTATGCACTGTAGGTGATGATAACTTCAAACTCTTTGCAATGTTTCTCTGAAAAACGCTTTTCTGATATTGCTCCACTATTTTTCGCCACAACATTGGGTGAATTGGTGATCCTCTGCCCATCTTGACTTCTGAGAGACACTGCCACTCTGAGAGGCTCTTTTTATACCCAATCATGTTGCCAATTGACCTAATAAGTTGCAAATTGGTCCTCCAGCTGTTCCTTATATGTACATTAACTTTTTCAGTCTCTTATTGCTACCTATCCCAACTTTTTTGGAATGTGTAGCTCTCATGAAATCCAAAATTAGCCAATATTTGGCATGACATTTCAAAATGTCTCATTTTTAACATTTGATGTTATCTATATTCTATTGTGAATATATAATGTGTGTGTGTGTGTGTATATATATATATATATATATATATATATATATATATATATATATATATATATATATATATATATATATATATATATGCGTTATACAGTGCTCAGTGTAAATGAGTACACCCCCTTTGAAAAGTAACATTTTAAACAATATCTCAATGAAAACAAAAGCAATTTCCAAAATGTTGACAAGACTAAGTTTAATATAACATCTGTTTAACTTATAACATGAAAGTAAAGTTAATAATATAATTTAGATTATACATTTTTCAATTTTACTCAAATTAGGGTGATGCAAAAATGAGTACACCCCACAACATAAACTACTACATCTAGTACTTTGTATGGCCTCCATTATTTTGTATGACAGCACCAAGTCTTCTAGGCATAGAATGAACAAGTTGGTGACATTTTGCAACATCTATCTTTTTCCATTCTTCAAGAATGACCTCTTTTAGAGACTGGATGCTGGATGGAATTCCCCATAGGTGTTCGACTGGGTTAAGATCAGAAGCCACTGAATCACTTTCACCCTGTTCTTCTTCAGAAATCCAACACTGGCCTTAGATGTGTGTTTACGATCATTGTCATGTTGGAAAAGTGCACGCCGACCAAGGGCGCGGAGTGATGGTAGCATCTTCTCTTTCAGTATAGAGCAGTACATCTGTGAATTCATGATGCCATCAATGAAATGCAGCTCCCCGACACCAGCAGCACTCATGCAGCCCCACATAAGGACACTGCCACTGCCATGTTTCACTGTAGGCACCATGCATTTTTCTTTGTATTCCTCACCTTTGCAATGCCATACAGTTTTGAAGGAATTTCCAAAAACATTTATCTTGGTCTCATCACTCCAGAGTATAGAGTCCCAGTAGTCTTCATCTTTGTCAGCATGGGCCCTGGCAAACTCTAGGTGGGCTTTTTTGTGCCTGGGCTTTAGGAGAGGCTTCTTTCGTGCATGCCATTCCTCTGCAGTGTAGGCCGTATTGTGTCATGGGAAATAGTCACCCCAGTTTGGCTTTCTACTTCTTTAGATAACTGCAGTGAACTTGCATGCCGATTTTCTTCAACCCTTCTCTTCAGAAGACGCTCCTGTCAAGGTGTTAACTTCCGTGGATGACCTGGACGTCTCTGTGAGATGGTTGCAGTTCCATCTTTTTAAAAATTTTGTACCACTTTTACTACAGTATTCTGACTGATAAGTAAAGCTTTGATGATCTTCTTGTAGCCTTCACCTTTCTGGTGTAATCTGGTGTAAAGGAATTACTTGTGACATTTCTCTTCCATGTGGTCCTATATGTAATATGCATGTATATTAATTTTATATATTAAGATTAATATATAATATATATTAACACACACACACACACACACACAAACACACATATGTCTGTGTGTGTGTATTTGTGTGTGTATTAGTATATTTATACATTTATGTAGTATATATTATTAATTCATTACAGCTTTAGCTTGTCATCATCAGAATGTTATTCAACTGAAATATTTTTTTCTTTTTTTTTTTTTACTAGCAGAACTTTTATTATCTAAGTTTTTCCAAGACAGGCTCTCACTGACAGTTTAGTTATGGATTCTTACAACATGAGCTCTTACAAACTTCAGAGGCTTTATACGACATATAACGACTTACTGAGGTTTCAAGTCATTAAAAACCCCTTGATGTTTTTTGACAGGCATCAGCAGTTATACATATTTCAAACCGCAAATGGGGGCAGGATCAAAAAACAGAATTGTGTGAGTTTAACCTCTTATGTATTCTGTGTCTTTGCTGAAAGTTAGCAAATGAGGGGAGGAGGATATAATATTGCATCTGAGAACACATGAAAGTATTCATTTCTATTTACAAAATAACAAAGGAGATGACATGTTAATTTGTGAAAGTAGTTACTGATGGACCAGTGTGGAGTGAATCTTTCAGGCAAGTCAGGTACAGTTAGCTAAAATGTTGACATACCTAACTACTAAATAAAAATGATGCATAAAATCGAGCTTGGATTTGTATTGACATGCTTACATAAAATTTGTTTTCTGCCTCTTGTAAATTAGCCATCTGCTTAGCATAAAACTGCTTGGGTTCTTGTAGTTCTGCCTCTTGCATTTTGTCGAGTGATACATTTTGTCAAGAGATACTTTTTTTTCTGATTTTCTAATGCAGGGTACATGTCCCAAACAGGACTGATCTTTACAGGTGGCCTTTAGCCAGAAGAACAATGCATCAATGCCTCAGACTCGTGCATGAATACTGCATGAGCTGCCCTAATGTATTGTTCATCAGATAAAGGCCAGAACCACAACAAAGACACCAAATATCTTTACTCTGAGCTTTCATACAGACAGCCGACTTGATGTTTGTAAGGCCTTGCAACCGACTAGGTTAGTGCTATCTTACTATGACGAGGACGTTTAAAGGACATAAAGACATTTTGTAAATACCACAGAACGGGGGGAATGGGGGGGGGTGGATTTTTATTTGCAAACAATAGGTGACAGCATGGAGTTCTTTAAAAGAGAGTCAAATAGACTATTGTAGATCAGGCCTGTGGTTTAACGGAAAAACAAATAGACACTATAACAGAGACGAGCTTGGCTATTGCTTTTTCTTTGTCCAAAAACTTGTTTTAGAACATTTGAGTCAACAAAGCACAATTCACAACCTATTTTACCTCAGTAGTCTGATGCATTTCCATGTTAAAAAAATAGGAGGGGACTTGATTTTATGCATCATGAATGATTGGATCCTGAAAAGTGGGTATTAAATATGTAAACAAATAAATAAATAACAAAAATCTTAAAATGAATTATATTTTTTTGCACGTATCTTATGAACAGTTGTTCTATTTTGTGAAATATTATTACAAATTTGTGTATATATAAAATGTAGCCGCTAAATGTCAAAATGGAGCTTAATATGTTGAAAAATAAGAAATACTGGTAAAATCAATCAGTCAAAAACAGATATTAATGAAGCCAGCAAGCTAAAAGAAATCTAAAAAAAAAAACTTTAACTTTTACTTTTTTATTTAATTTTATGTATACTAATTTTATCTTCTATTATTATTGTTATATTTCATCTTTAATCTTATATTATGATATTTTCATTTGGTGAGTACTTGTGCTTATTGTGATGCTTTTCATTGTAACGTACTTTGAGCTGCATTTTTTGGTATGAAAGGCGCTATACAAAAATAAAGTTTATTATTTGTATTATTATAATTAGGTTTATTAAACTAAAAACTATAAAAGATTATAAAAACAAACTTTTCTTTTTGTTTTAATAATGTGCACAACAAACTGTTCATAATAAGATGGGAATGTGCATTAAATCTGTAAGCAGGGTTCATTTTGATCGGTTGACTTTAATGTCGAAATAAGTAAACATTACAGACAGACGGTCCTTGTTGTGGCTTTTCTTTTTTTACGACAACTTGTTTTACAACTCTTAATATAAATAACTCTAGTCAACCACTTTCACATGCGTACGCGTCCTACAACATTCAATTAGTAATAGTGAGGTACTGCCCTATCCGAGACGCATTGTTCTCGCAGCTGTTTCGCCTGACATCTTTGTCCATCGTAGCACAATCAGGAATGCATTTCATCCTATTTGGTGCAGCTCCTCCCTCTCGTATGAATCTGCTCGGCTGCTAAAAGGCTTTCCCAGACCTCATTCTCATCCCTCCACCCATAATTGCAGCATTACTCATTTTCAATAATGCTAAGTAATCCACTTACCCATGACAGCATATTATTTAATTCAGCTATGAGGCATGGCACAGCATGGCTCAGAGGACTAGTAGGTTTCTGAGGTGGTCTCAAGTCATGTTGGTGGGGAAGATGACGGTGTAATATGAAATAGCTATGCTTATGTGCATGCAACTAGTGAGAATCGCTATGGAAATAATGTGTGAAATAAAAATAAATATATTATATTATATATATATATATATATATATATATATATATATATATATATATATATATATATATATATATATATATATATATATATAATTTTATTTATTTATTTATTTATTTTGAAATGTATAAATTAATTATAAAATCACTGCATTGTTTTAAAATATTTTTTGTTCAAAATTGTAGTCATCCACACAAAACAACAGTTTTAAGATCAAGCAGAAGCCTCGGTCAAGAAGGTTGCATCTGCAATATACTGAATGAAAGTGCAAGCAAATCGGTTAACTACTGGAAGAACATTACATTTCCTAATTAATATTCAAGAGCCTTGCTGATGTTCTCCTAATTTTCAGATATTTCCTACACTCTGGTAAATGCATGTGTTTGCAGAAAAAGTTGGATAGTGTTTGACTTGCATAAGTTAACTATAAGGCAATTAACTTTGAATTTATAAAATTAAACAAATTCAGAAAAGCATAAACAGAATGATTTCTGAATTAAATTCAAATTCAAATATAGCTACAGGCAGCAATTATCGGGGTTCAAGCGCTTTAAGGCCTTTACGCACATGCAAAAAATGTATTAAGTTTAATTTAGCAAGCCTGTAACCATCTCAACAATAGATGGAAAATACCATTTACAGCCAATACAGGCAGTATACCATAGGAAATATATGTATTTTAAAGCTTTTAAACTGTTATAGCGCCACCTATGGTTCAATGCTTTTGGGTAGACTTGGCATGCCTGTTTTTTTTTGTTGTTTTTTTTAAATGACCCTGCTATAGCTATCCAAAGGCTAAAGTTCAACATGTTTTTCATAACTATTGACCTAGAGAGTCCCGAGATTTGTTCCGAAGTGGTTTTATGGAGGTTGAGCCAAATACCTAGGACTAGTTCGCCAAAGTTGTTTTTTGAAATAATCTCCAATATTTAACAAACGATTCAATGGATAGCGGTGAGAGGCAAAGTTGCTCAGAATGATGAGTTCTAACATGTGGTACTTCATGGGCTGCAAAAAAATCAGGCGATACACAATTCTTTACACATATGTAAAATGCGACGGTGCCCCCCGGTGGCCAATTTCTTTCGAATTTCTCACAGGCCTCTAGGGCCGTGTGTCAAACAGGCCCAGCGAGTTTTGTTCCGATTGGCCTCCATTAACCTTGTCTGACACCTCAGACAAAGACACTGCATTCCAATTTCAAAGTTGATTGGTTTAACGGTGAAGTAGTTATAGCCATTTTCATGTTTTTTGTTTTTTTTTTTTTTGCTGTTATAGTGCCACCAAGTGGCCAGTCGCAAAGTTCTTTTTCACGCGACCACATAATGAGCCCTTACATAGGTGTGCTGTCTCTACGACTTACGGTCTGGTCTGCCCGATCACTTTTAGGGGAGAACACTGATCCTTGGAAATTTTAACAATTTCAAATGAGTTTCAGCACTACGTTACTATATAAATGTGAATGGTAAAAGTTTTGGCCCATCTAATTTGGGCGATTGTTTTTTTAAAGAGGTCAAATTAAAATGTTAAAATTATCCTTTAAAACTTGTGCTTATAAATATGTCATCACCAAATACAGCCACTTTACATTAACCCATACTGGCAATGCCAAGCTTATATGGCATATGTGACTGAGCTTTATGATGGTCTGATTAATGAAGCGTCACTAAAGGTGGCTTTTGTAATCCCCTGACCTGAAACCACAGCTCTAGTGTGAAGTAAGAGGGCGCTTTGTATTGCTCGCCTGCTACGTTTGTTTGAGTTGGACCAACACTTGTTCGCTGGCAACGTTTCTGTTTGCTTCTCTCACAAGGGTACGACTGCAGAGGAGCAGCTCTTGGCACAGAGTTTCCTTCACAACCTCTTTAAACATCAGCACCGCTGGCTTGGAATCCGCAATCCTAACTTAAGTGCAAAAAGAACAGGATAACAGAAAGGTGGCATGGGTTTTATTTGGTCCATAGTGAAAAACTTGCATGTGTCTGATGATGAAATGCTGGTACCTTTCACCCCTATTAAGTGCAGTGGATGGCGTACATGTTGGCACTTTTATAGGGGCTGGGGTTACGTCTGGGACAGGCTCTTTCACAAGCTAAGTTACATCAGTGTCTGATTTACATGAGGCATGAATTGCAATAAGTGAAGCTGTGGGCAAAGCAAATGATTCAAACCCTGGTAGGATCAAATGTCAGTGTTACAGCGTAGTAGTTTACCAAAATGATTCAGTATGAAAATACTGAAGGATAAAAAAAAATATTAAAACAGAAAAACAAAACAGAAAAAACAAAAAAACAAAACAAAAAACATGAATTTTATTAAAATAAAATAAAATAAAAAATATGGAGAATGTAAAATATAAACACATTTATATATGTTTTCAAATATTTTATATTATTGTATTAAAATATGTATTATTAAATATTTCAAATAATGTATTTGCAGAAAAGTTGGATAGTCTTGGACTTGCTAAGTTAGTTAAAGGTTGATTAACTTTGCATTTAAAAAAATAAATAAATGGGATAAGCAAAGTATAAATGGAAAGAAATTAAAAAGATGGATGGATGGATGGATGGATGGATGGATGGATGGATGGATGGATGGATGGATGGATGGATGGATGGATGGATGGATGGATGGATGGATGGATGGATGGATGGATGGATGGATGGATGGATGGATGGATGGATGGATGGATGGATTAGTTTACCAAAATGTTTCAGTATGAAAAAAAAAAACAAAACTAAAGGATATAATAATAATAGTAATAATAATAATAACAGAAAAAATAGCAAAACAGAAAAAGAAAAAAAGCATAAATGTTATTGGAGAAAAAAAATACTTTAAATATATTTAAAACATAATATTTTTAATTATTTTAATATAAATATATATTTTTAAATATTTTTATTATTGAAATAGAGGGATTCAATTTTGCCCACCAGGGGGAGTTGCATGTGCTTGCATAACTAATGAACATGGATGTTTAGTCATATGTGCTCGGGCAAGATTCTGAAGAAATCCAAGTATTAAACTGTGGTGCATAACTCACAACTTTATGCTCCACACATAAGTGATTCCTCAAATCATGCGTTTTGTTGGCTAGATGTGTGCTGTTACCTCAATTGATCAAATGCAACATTTTTACCCACTGGGCTAAAAAGCAGGTGGATACTTAAGCAGAGACTTAAGGGTGGACTCCCTAGCAACGCCCTAACAACCACTCAGAACCCTATTGCATAGCAACAGCCATAATACCATAGCAAAGGCAAAAAGCACATTTTCTTTAGAATATGTTGTTGCATTTCACAACTTGACTTCAAATAAAATGAATTGCATTCCCAGTACAATGTCATGCTTTTAGTAATCCTGCACATGAAGATTTTAACATCTCCCAAATTAGATAAAAAGCATAAATACTTGCCTAATTTGGTTATTTACAAATGAGTAATGTCATATAAAATATTTACAAACAAAAGCTTTGAAGTCGGTTTTTGGTTAAACCATGTTTACAAGAATTATTAAATATTTTGTCTACAGTACTCCACTGACCTTTTGTAGTTAAAAAGACCAATATTGCAAGACAGAATGTTCTAAAACAAAAAACAACAGTGTTAAAAGGAATAACTGCACGCACCAAAAATGAGTATTCTGTCATCATTTTTAAACCTGTATGATTTTCTTTTTTGTGTGAAACAGTTGTGTGATGTCCGGCCTAAGAAATTCGACATCTTCACCCTTTATTCAAATATTATTAAAATGTTGTTAATGATTTAATAAGCATATTGCATAGTTGTGTTTTATTTGTGATAACACAATGAAACATGCCAAACTGCATAGCATGCATCATTTTTTTATCCAGGCTGTCATACAAACACATTATGAACACATATACATACAAAACACTTTTCTTTTCTTTTCCATATTTTGATGGTTTAATTGAACTTAAAGGGTCATTAAAAACACATATCCTCTCCGGACATCCCTTTTGTCCACTTATGTATATAATATTCCTCACATACACCAAAAAGCAATTCTGGGTGAGAAAAAACCTCCACACACTTCAATAAAGGTTCCTCGTTGGCAACATATTTAACATCCATGGAACCTGAACATTTCATAAAAGTTTCTTTAGTGGAAAAAGGTTCTTTAGATTATTGGCATTTTATTCACTGAAAGGATCTTTTGGGAACCCAAAATGGTTCTTCTATGGCATCAGTGCAAAAACTCCATTTTGGAACCTTTATTTTTAAGAGTGTTAGTCATGTCTGCCCAAGGATGATCGCATCAAATCATTGTTAGTATCGATTTTCTCCCATCATAACAGATTAGCAGTGCGGCATCAATTAGCGCCCTGTGAGTGTAGCATAGTGAGGTCGAGCAGCCACTGCTCTCGAAAACTTCTCCAAAACTAGGCGCCAAGCCATGGAAAAAACCCACACACACTTAAACATTTGATTGCTCGGAGGTTTGCTCTTTCTCTGCTCAGGAGAAGTGTTCCCATTTAAAGTTTTATTTAAGGTGAGGTATGTAAGTTTTTTTTATGTTAAAATTAGGTTTGACGAGACACTTGGCTCACAAAACGAGACTAGACACGAGATTGAGTTCACAAGACGAGACGAGATTGACAAAATTCATGACTTGAATACTATACATGAATTATGAGCTTCCAGAACTTCTGATTAAGGCTGTGTGTGACCTCCTAATTGAACTCCTTTCCACAAATTAAATAACAAAAATAAATAACACATTTTCAATATTCAAAGTGCAAACAGAGATCAAAACAGAGTGCAGAGCTAAGAGGTGGTTTCAACTACACAGCCCAGCCTAAGACAGGCGGAAGACAGGCTATTGTATGTAGTCTAATTTGCGAGCAATGGGGAGCTTACTTTTGCTTTTGAATTTGCAATTGCACATACTCTGAGTACAGGGAGAGGTGTTGCTGCGCACGGATTCTACAAGATAAATTTGCGCAATGGATCATCCGCCATGGTCTTGTCAGTCATCTCGCCTTACTGTCGTCACGTGATCAATGAACTGTGATTAATTCTGAACTGTGTGCGACTGCAGCTCGTGCTGGATGAGCAGAGCAGACATTTACAATAGTTTACAACTGAAGTGACCATTATCCAACTGAATTAAATGCTTTTTATTTCTATAAAAAAGCAAACGACAGTGGCGGCGGTGCCGCGGTGGGCATCGTAATGTAGCGGTGGCATATTCTATGCTAATTTCACCCTCACGCTCCGTCATGGCAATATTGCGAAACAGCTTTTCACTCGACGAGAAATGTCACGAGAACTCGTCACGCCCCTCGTTAAAATACAATCTCTAAACCCAGTTTATTGTTCATTGACTACTATTACTATGCCATTCATGGGTTTACTGCCCACAAAAGTGTGAACATTGAGCCTCACAGGCACCAACATTGAGAGCGGTCCACTCAGATCTGTCAATCACTTTCCAACTCAACCTACAGCGAGGATTTGGGGCGTGGCTACAGTAGCAGGCGGAGCCAGAGGGTGTTTTTTAGCCACTGTGGGACCACAACTGACGTGTTACGTGGGAATAGACATTCAGCTCGGGTTATAGAAGCACAAGCCAAAATTTACTGCATTTAGACCATCAAAGTTTCATGAGATGCTCATGTTTGCTCTAGACAGAGTGTTAGCATACTCAGTTGTTTACTCATGACACATAGCAATACAGCTAAAAGTATTCCTTTTATTAAAAGTAGCCAAATTTTACCTGTTGAAACTTCACAAGCATCTGTACGAGTTGTGATGTTTGCATTGGGGGAGGTGGACGTGCAAAAGGGGTATTTGAAAGGTTGTTTGGAAATATGCTTTTTGTAATTCCGCTAGATGCCACTAGTGTCGCAAAAACTGCATACTTCACCTTTAGGTATCAACTTTGTCTCTCCAGAGATATTTCTACTAAATTTCCTTAGGATGTATTAGGACTTGTGCAAAAGTTTCCTTTTGCTCTCCATTTCACCTTTTTGCTTCTCCATTTACCAGTTTGGTACTTCTTTCCCACAAATCTCACAACACACGGTGCTTTAAAAACCAGAAAGAACATGCTGTAATGAATAAAGGTAGTAAAAGAGTTAAACGAGTGAATTAGTCTCATACTTGTTTGGTTTGACATCTGATGGGAGGGGAATTCACAGCTATCAATGCAGTGATTGTGCGGCGATACTGCTGTGAAATTCGATAAGCGAGATTGGCCTCGTGCGATGGCTTAATTTCTGACAACTTCTGCTTACAGTTGGGTCACTGGAAAAAAAATAACCGTATTGTGGAGGTATTGTCAAAACATGTTTGAAAAATGAAGTAGAAAATCTCCCTCATATGAAGCACATTGCTCATACTAATCAAAGCACAGTCAAATGCATAAATATACTTGTGTGGATGTAAGTGATCTACAACTGTAGGAGTTTGCATGTACACGTAAAACACAATGGTACCATGGTAATGCCATGGTTTTTGGACATTTGGCATGGTCTTAGCAGTACGATCATATAATTTGGTTTATGTCCATCAAGTTCAAATAAGATGCATTTAATTAATCAGATTCCCCAATAATAGGCATACATATTTCTGCAACACAAAATAAAATAAAATAAAATAAAAAATAACCAAATTACCAGAATGTCATTATTCCATGTTAAGTTGAATTAAAAAATAATAATAAAAAATTAAAAATATTATATTTTTTAAAATATAAATATATATATATATATATATATATATATATATATATATATATATATATATATATATATATATATATATATATATATATATATATATATATTTTTTTTTTTTTTCATATAATATATATATATATATATATATATATATTTTTTTTTTTTTTTTTTTTTTTTCTTTTTTTTTAAACAACAAATGTGCCAGTGAATTAAAACTACAACATATAACATGTTTGAAATTATTTCTTGAAGTTAATGTTACATTTGACTGAAACTCTCGGACTATGAGTACCAAACACAAGTATATGATACAAACAGAAAAATATGGTGCACTTCTGACTCACAAAAACGGCAAACAAAGAGCGCTGTGCCCAGACATGCTGAGCTTTAGTGTCACCTTCCAAAAGCCTTGAGCTTGTTTCCATTTTTTTCCCCCTAAAACACTGAAGATAGAATAGAAGAGCGAGGAGACAATAGTGTCTATTCTCCTTTCTTTTTCTTCGCTCACTGTGAGACTAGACGTGCCGCCTGTCACAATGCCACTTTGGTCGTGCCAATCTACATGTCCATTTATAACGTCGTTCTGTGATTCGCCGCTTGTACAGGGACTGCCTAATCCGCGCTGAAAGAGCCCAGAGCTCCAAGGGAGGCCCCTCATTGTTACACAGAGCTGCATTTAGACAGAGTTCAAAGTGATTCTTGTGCCACCTGGCCATCTTCGAAAAACATAAAGATGACTCTTATTGGCTTGATTCAGATCATCTGAATGGCCTCAGACCACAAGAAAAGCCACCAGTGACATGAGATACTGCTGAGACCAAGGGGAGGCGTGAGTGATGGTTGGCACCTGTATTAAGACACTCAGACCACAGTAAGGATAGAAATATACTGTATGTAAGAATGCAAATGTAGATGTGAATGCTTGGCCAATTCATTGCAAGCTAGTGTACAGTCCAGTTTTACATTTAAGAAATTTTGCAAAGCAACAACCAGTGTTGCGGAAAGTTACTTTTAAAAGTAATGTGCTACAATAGTGCGTTACTTCCTAAAAAAGTAACTGATTGCATTAGTTACCTTTTATGGCAAGCAATGCGTTATGTTTGCATTACTTTTTCCTCATCTGGGCTTGGCTTGTTTGTTTATAAAAACAACAAAAAAGGTTATATTTTTGGCAAATGCAAAGGCCATTTCACATGAAAAGTGAAATGAATAGGCCTTAAGCTGAAGGAAATGCAAGTCCACACCTGTACAGTAGAGGGCGCAGCTCAAACAAACCTTTCAGCTGTGCTATTCTGGATCACAGAAGAATGGGCCGCAGGAGAAAAAAATTCAACATTCTTCATCAATAAAAAATAAATAAATGAAATGCAAATGTGATGTTTATCTAAAGTAATTATTGCTTATTTGTGTGGTGAATTGGATCACCTGAGGTCAGCAGCAAAGACATCGGTAATTAAAGTGAGATTAAATACATAAAGTATATGTGTTAACATGTTTAATGCAAGTTTGCATAATATTCTGAGAATACTGAATCTGTTTTTGTGCAAGTGAGATAAGTAAATGCATGCTCACATTTAGTCTAGAACTACAATACCCATGTTTACACAGCGCACACAACACCTAAAAAAAGTAACTCAGATATGTTGTTGTAATATTTTTAAAAGCATAATTTCAAATATGCTTTTAAAAATATAAAATGTTGTTGAAAACAGTTGTGTATGTGTTCTATATAAAAAATAAAATAAAATAAAATTATATCAAATTATATCATAATACACCAAACAGCAGCCACCCAGAACACCTAGGCATTGAGGATGGTGAGCAAACACCAGTCACTCTTTCATTAAAATGTATTATTTACTAAATAAAAATTTATTGAACACTAGTGTCTTTAAAGGTGCCGTAGAATGTCTTTTCAAAAGATGTAATATAAGTCTAAGGTGTCCCCTAAATGTGTCTGTGAAGTTTCAGCTCAAAATACCCCATAGATTTTTTTTTTAATTAATTTTTTTAACTTCCCCTTTTTTGGGGCATCATTAACTATGCACCGATTCATGTTGCGCGACCCCTTTAAATCTCTCGACTATAAGTGCAGTTATACAGTGCATAAACAAAGTTCACACAGCTAATATAACCCTCAAATGGATATTTACAAGATGTGTGTCATTCATGCTGCTGTTTACATTTAATTTGAATGAGTTTGAGGCTATGCTCTGTGTCTAACGGTTAATGCTACACTGTTGGAGAGATTTACAAAGAATGAAGTTGTGTTTATGAATTATACAGACTGCAAGTGTTTAAAAATGAAAATAGCGACAGCTCTCTTGTCTCCGTGAATACAGTAATAAACGATGGTAACTTTAACCACATTTAACAGTACATTAGCAACATGTTAATGAAACATTTAGAAAGACAATTTACAAATATCACAAAAAAATATAATGTAATCATGGATCATGTCAGTTATTTTCGCTCCATCTGCCATTTTTCACTGTTGTACTTGCTTGCTTACCTAGTCTGTTGATTCAGCTGTGCACAGATCCAGAAATTAATACTGGCTGCCCTTGTCTAATGCCTTGAACATGGGCTGGCATATGCAAATAATGGGGTCATACATATTAATGATCCCGACTGTTGCATAACAGTCGGTGTTATGTTGAGATTCACCTGTTTTACGGACGTCTTTTAAACAAATGAGATTTATATAATAAGGAGGAAGCAATGGAGTTTGAAACTCAACGTATGTCTTTTCCATGTACTGAACTCTTGTTATTCAACTATGCCGAGGTAAATTCATTTTTTGATTCTAGGGCACCTTTAATCATTTTGTCTGGTCACCTTTAAATAAAAGCCATTAGTTATTAATGCTTTATTTGCATGACTTATGTGAAAATGTGATTAATGATGCAATCCAGATGCTCTTACAGAACTAATTTTTCCATGGGGGCATATCCGTACAAAAGACCCCTGACACTCATGAGCCACTATGAAGAGAATCGAGACAAATGTAATTAAGGGTATCTTTCAGGTAAGACATTAGTTCAATTCATCAAAGTTATACATGAGAACAGACAGTATCGTACTAACGTTCACAAGGACAAAATAAGGACATATAACAATCTGACAGCACTAGTCAATAGAATTAAATTAGCCTAACCCACTTAAGCCGAGAAGAGAAACAGGCGAGGGGAGATAAACTACTTAAAGGCAATGAAGACGGTCTGAATATGAGGGGTTTCGTTCGAGCTAAATGACAGCGGGGTCTGCGTCTGAATTCTGAACTGTGAGGGAATTAACCTAAAGTCTTATAAATAAAGGTCAAAGCAAAGAGCCCACTTCTTATCGAGAATTAATTTTGGCTGTATATGCTTCTTTGGAGATTAAAAACACTCTTGGACTTATATCTTATATATTTGCTATAGGCATTAACTATGATAAAGCAAAGTCCTCCTTGGTTCTTTAAATCAAAAGTAGATGATTTTCTTACAGCACTAAGATGACTCTCCAAACACATCAAGGCTTTAAAGTCAAAGGGGAAATCAAGATTGACCCTATTTTTATTATTTCATTTAATCAAACTTATGTTGTTCCAAACCTGCTGTCATTTTTTTTTTTTTTTTTTTTTTTTCTTCTATGGAACATGAAAATGTATTTTGAACAATGGTGGAGTCCAAACAATATTATACCCCACTGACAAGGAAACTAGTAATGTGAACATGTCTTCTGTAGGGAAAAATAAACTATATAATTTGTAATATATAGTATTTAAACTATAGCCTATAATTAAATATAATTAAACATAAAAAAAATTAAATCAAAAATAAATCAAAACAAAACAATAAAATAATGAAAAATTAAAATAAAAAGTTTTTTTTTTTTTCTTTCAAGACATGGTCTCTTTGTGAACGATTTATCAAATAATGAAAGATTTGAAAAAGGATTATTACTGATATAGATGGAAAAGCTCATGGTTAGCCTGACTTTCATCCTCCAACATCCCAGTCACTATAAAATCATGAAAGAAAATCTACTCATTAAACATGTGATTTTAAATTCCATCATATTGCAGAAGTAAAATAGATTATGAACATGATGTCATCTTTAAAACACTTTTACTTCATCGTCATTCAGCCCTGCTAATTTAAGATGGTTACTTTGAGATCCCATACAGATCTGGCTAAATTCTGTCCCAGATGTTTGAGGAGCCTTCTCACCCAAAAGATATCTACTTGAGGTCTCCACTACAAGTGCAGCTTTTCAAACCATTCACCAAATGTCCATTTCCTCCCCAAGAGGGAGTGTATCACTGGTACTGAGTGGTTAGTATATTTTTTTCAGGGTTATGTTGGTTTTGGAGACGGCTTAGTAGAAAAAGGGAAGCCTGAGCAAACATCTCCATTATCACCCGCTTTAGAGAAGCTGCTGCTGCTGTCCAAAAAAAACAGCGATCCTGCCAGAGCGGGACTGTCTGAGTGCAGAACACGGCTGTACACAAATACCAGCCATACCTGGAGCTACTGCAGAGGAGCTGTGACCGCAATGACCCTGCCATCTGAAACACATGCATACTAGAAGACCACAGCACACTAGAAAGATACAAGAAAAATGCAATGGCCCTTGAACGTTGTGAAGGTGTTCTGAGTGCGTTTTTAGCAGGTTTCTAAGATGTTCTGGCCCATTTGATCAGTTTGACTTAGAAAATTGCACAAGTAGGTGTTGGTAGATTAGAAGGTAAGCAAACAATCAGTTCTTGTAATAAATGTGTTGGATGCAGGAGAAATGGACAGGAATAAAGATCTGAGCAACTTTGACAAGCTAAGTAGCCCAAGCAGAGTGCCTATGATGACCCCTGTCCACTGTCAAAAGCATCAACAATGGGCTCGCAAAAGTCGAAAATGGACCATGGAGCAGTGAAAGAAGGTTGCTTGGTCTGATGAGACCCATTTTCTTTTACATCACATGGACATCACAGTTTAGCTGAAGTGATGGTACCAGGATGCACTGTGGGATGATGATAAGCCGGTGGAGGGAGTTTGATGCTCTGGGAAATGTTCTGCTGGGAAACCCCGTGTCCGGCCATTCGTGTGGATGTAAATTTGGCACATGCCACGTGCCGAAACATTGTTGCAGATAAGGTACACCTCTTCATGAAAATTGTGTTTTCTGGAGGCCTCTTTCAGCCTTTCAGTACGATAATGCACCCACACTGCACACATTGATCGGGAATGGTTTGAGGAACATGATGAAGAGTAGCCTCTGCCGGTCGGCACTGTTTTGGCAGCACACGGGGGACCAATAGCATTAGGCAGGTGGTCATAATGTTTTGGTTTATTGGTGTGTATGTGAGTGTGTATGTATATATATATACACAAAACCGATTCCAAAAAAGTTGGGACACTGTACAAATTGTGAATAAAAACAGAATGCAATGATGTGGAAGTTTCAAATTTCAACATTTTATTCAGAATACAACATAGATGACATATCAAATGTTTAAAATGAGAAAATGTATCATTTTAATAGAAAAATAAGTTGATTTTAAATTTCATGGCATCAACACATCTCAAAAAAGTTGGGACAAGGCCATGTTTACCACTGTGTGGCATCCCCTCTTCTTTTTATAACAGTCTGTAAATGTCTGGGGACTAAGGAGACAAGCTGCTCAAGTTTAGGAATAGGAATGTTGTCCCATTCTTGTCTAATACAGGCTTCTAGTTGCTCAACTGTCTTAGGTCTTCTTTGTTGCATCTTCCTCTTTATGATGCACCAAATGTTTTCTATGGGTGAAAGATCTGGACTGTAGGCTGGCCATTTCAGTACCCGGATCCTTCTACGCAACCATGATGTTGTAATTGATGCAGTATGTGGTCTGGCATTGTCATGTTGGAAAATGCAAGGTCTTCCCTGAAAAAGACGACGTCTGGATGGGAGCATCTGTTGTTCTAGAACTTGGATATACCTTTCAGCATTGATGGTACCTTTCCAGATGTGTAAGCTGCCCATGCCACACGCACTCATGCAACCCCATACCATCAGAGATGCAGGCTTCTGAACTGAGCGCTGATAACAACTTGGGTTGTCCTTGTCCTCTTTAGTCCGGATGACATGGTCCCAGTTTTCCAAAAAGAATTGATGGTTCCAAAATGAATTTTGATTCATCTGAACACAGAACAGTTTTCCACTTTGCCACAGTCCATTTTAAATGAGCCTTGGCACAGAGAAAATGCCTGTGCTTCTGGATCATGTTTAGATATGGCTTCTTTTTTAATCTATAGAGTTTTAGCCGGCAACGGCGAATGGCACAGTGGATTGTGTTCACCGACAATGTTTTCTGGAAGTACACCCATGTTGTGATTTCCATTACAGTACCATTCCTGTATGTGATGCAGTGCCGTCTAAGGGCCCGAAGATCACGGGCATCCAGTATGGTTTTCCAGCCTTGACCCTTACGCACAGAGATTGTTCAAGATTATCTGAATCTTTGGATGATATTATGCACTGTTTGATGATGATAACTTCAAACTCTGCAATTTTTCTCTGAGAAATTCCTTTCTGATATTGCTCCACTATTTTTCGCTGCAGCATTTGGGGAATTGGTGATTGGGGCGACCAGGGCAGGTGAGAGCCGTGAGGGAACGGCGCGAGGCCGGTGGCGCGAGAGTTAACGAGCTACACCTGGGAGGCGCACCGGACTTGAGTCTCTCACGGAGGAGCTCCAGAGGCATAAAAGGAGGACAGACGACCGTGAAGGACGAGAGAGGACCAGGCCTGGACTTTATTTTATGTTTTATTATGTTTGTGTGGCCGGCAGACGTCCGCGAGGGTCTGCCGGCATTACTTTCGTTTTGTTCTTTGTTTATTTTGAATTAAAGTTTTGTTTGAATGTTCCCGCCTCCTCCTTCCCGTATATACGAACTGTGTTACAGTGATCCTCTGCCCATCTTGACTTCTGAGAGACACTGCCACTCTGAGAGGCTCTTTTTATACCCAATCATGTTGCCAATTGACCTAATAAGTTGCAAATTGGTCCTCCAGCTTTTCCTTATATGTACATTTAACTTTTTCGGCCTCTTATTGCTACCTGTCCCAACTTTTTTGGAATGTGTAGCTCTCATGAAATCCAAAATGAGCCAATATTTGGCATGACATTTCAAAATGTCTCACTTTCACTTTCATTTGATATGTTATCTATATTCTATTGTGAATAAAATATAAGTTTATGAGATTTGTAAATTATTGCATTCCTTTTTTATTCACAATTTGTACAGTGTCCCAACTTTTTTGAAATCAGGTTTGTATATAGAACTGCAGTTAAAGTTCTGTTTGGTAATAAAAAGAGTCTTTGCATGTACACTTCACCTCTGCAATGGACAAGAAAAAAAGAGAAAGAAAAACAGAGAAAACAACCTCGCTGGAGTGTGAGGTTTCTTGTGATGTGTGGGCTGTAAAAACAGCTCAGGATGAATTTGGCGAGGCTGATTTGGTAAGGGATGGTTGTGAAATACACTCACCACCATGACTGCTGTTAACCTATCAAACACACTCCCCTGGCTCTAATATCTTCAGTGCGTGTGTATGAATGTCCCTCTCAGTAGCTTTGACCTGGTCTGCCTAAATGAGTCACTGTTGAGTCAAAGAGAGAGCAGGCAAACACAAAATGCCTTTTTTATTACTTCTGGACGCTTTCACCTCACTGGCATAAAGAAGGTAAAGTCAGGTGAGGAAAGAGAGGAAAAGGAGTGTTGTATATTGCAGTTCTATTGGAGCCACTGTGTCCACAGGATAAAACTCTTTATGGGGGTTTCTACTGAAATACTGCTTGTTCTATAATACCTGATAATCACCTGATCCATAAACATCCACCTCAAAGTAAAAGCGACAAATGCACTTCATCAAAATACACTTTTGAATGTAATACTCTAGAGAAAGATGCTTTTAACAGCCAGAGTGTGTAGTTACAGCATCTACCAGCAGGGGCTGGTTTTTGATCACTTTACAACAATCAGCATATCAGCTATAGCATGAAAAAGGCCGATATAACAAATGTATTTCATTTATACAGTGAAGAATGTGCAGTATTATTTTACATTTGTTTACTTTATTTCTATACCTAAAAACTAGTGTTAAACCTAAAATGCACTGTTTATTTCATATGTATCATTGTTCTGTTGTATTTCTTTTGGACTGCTAAAATGTTAAATAGTTCCTATCCAAATGATTTGATGATGCAGCAATAAATTAACTAGTGTAGCTTATTGTATGCATTTTTGAACTTTGCTAATTTAAAACAATCAAAACAAAACAACTTGATAAAACTTCAAATAATAGAGGAAGTGACAAATATAGGTATTGGTACAGGCCAATAATTGTTTGTTAAAATCGGTATCGGCCCTCAAAAAAATCCTACCATTTCATCCTTATTAGTGTTGTAAGTACCGACTTCAGTACCAAGTCAGTACTGAAATTTTAAAAATGTGACGATACCAGCATTTCCCCCTATCATTTTGAGCGGATTCTTATACATCTCTGACTGGCCATTGTGTTCACACACTCAACAGATATGTCTGTGATTGGCTACAATTATCAACGCTTCAAAAACATGTTGTAAATAGACATCTTTGACGCTCTTCCCTGAGCACTTACACAGATAGACATGGGAGAGTTTGAAAGCAGCTGTCTATCAACGGATCCCTAATATATGAACTGATATACGGATCGCCTGATAGACGACTGCTTTCAAACCACTCAAAAGTGCTCAAAATGCTAGCATGCTGCTTTCGTCACATTCTTTTTTAAATTTTAGTACCGAAAGTCAGTACTTTTGACAACTCTAATCCATATATTTAAATCTGAAGAATCTTTTTTCACTATAAAGAACATTTTGCGCGATGGAAACCTTTTGCGCAAAGAAACTTAGAAGCCTTTATTGTTATATATTGTTATATAAGTCATACACACACGCGTACAATGAGGCACAAAAGTTTGAAGAGGGTTCTAAATCAAAACATATTTGCTTCCTGACTTCCTTTGGTTTCCTCAGTTATTTAAAAAAATAAAGTTTGTGAGACTGAAACACAGCATGTTTTCTTACATTTTTTTTAAACTTCAAGACAGGGAAATGCCAGTTTGCAAACTCCTTTCCCATATCTGTCAACTGATCCTAAGTGTGCCTATGTTGTTTGTTTGATATCCAAATTCTTATCTAGGAATGTTTCCTATAGTTAAACAGTGTTTAGAGGTCACAGGAGAACCGAAGTTCCAAATGTGCAACTATTATCTTTCTGTTTTTAAAGTTAATCTTACACAACCATAAAATCAACAACAGAACTGATTTGAACATTTCCAATTATATTTATTTAGTGACAGTCATTTCAGTGAAGTTAACACAAACCAATTTCTTTAAAAAGAAATGAAAGCAAAGGAAATTTTCTTTGGAATAACAAGCACGGAGGAATCATTCACAAAAAGACCTGATCATGTATATTCAAATTAAGGTCAATTTTGACTTCATGATGACTTTACTGAAGCATAGGAATATCAAACAAAGACAAACAAAGTTACTGAAGGAAAGACGACCAAAAAAAGTCACAAACCACAGAGAATGCGTGGGCACTTATAATGCTACTGGACTGGTCACTGTTTCATTGGATGCATATCAACATACTCAGCCACGTGGAAATCTGCCCGGTCTCTACCGAGTACAGAAAAACAAAGCCTGTAATAAAGCTCTTGAGAGGTTTCAAAGCTCTCTCAATGTTTGACTTCTACAGTCCACTATAAACAAACTCAAACACACAGGTATGCTTCTCAGATGAGAGATAATGACATTATCTGTCACTGGATCAGGCCAGGAAAAAAATGCGGTAATGCTTGTATTTTTCAATGCCAAAAAAATGATCTTCTTGCAAAGCAGAAAAACAACATCAAAAAGTATAAATGTTAATGCTATTATCTAGTGGCTTTGGTCTGGATTAGCAAATGAGCTTAGTAAAGAATTAAATGCAATAATAATCTTACATCAGTCAAGGCCGACTTCAATTCCAAGATGGTTTTAGATGGGTAATGCTGGTCAGGTACTGGAATAAGCTTGTAAACTAGTCATCATAACACGTACTCTAGCTTGATCGGTGTATAACTATAGTAGTCAACATTTAAAGTGGATCAAAAAAGTTAATCAAAGTTGTCCTAAGAACTAAGTTGTCAGTTTTAGGACAACTTTGATGAAATGTTTTGATCCACTTCAAATGTTGACTACTGTACAATGGATGACCAGCTAAAACCCATCAAGTTGGATTTAAACTTGTGTCAGAACAATTCAGAAGTCTATATTTATCCACCACAACATGGCCCAACAAAATGTTTAATAGCATAGCAATTACATTAATGTTTAATATACTACATTATCTGATGTACAACTAAGAATACATCGTTTATCAGATGTATTCTTTTATTTATGACTTTCATTGCGTATTAAGTCTGTTAACTTGTTGCATTATGCATGTTAGCATAAATTTAAGCATGTCATATAAACAGCAGTATTTAAAAATGTCAATATGCACACTAAAACAGATAATATTGTAGTATCGTATAGATGTAAAATAAGTCTCTGGTGTTCCCAGAGTGTGTGTGAAGTTTTAGCTCAAAATACCCCACAGATAATTTATTATAGCATGTTAAAATAAAAATGGGGCATCTTGCTTTATTAATATTTATTATATTTTTTTAAAATAACCAAACTTTATTAACACATGGATAGGTCCCTGAAGTGCAGCTGATGACGCTTTGAAGTGACGTTAAAGGGAGTGAGGATATATCGTTTAACTTGATTCAATTCCTACGTCTTCGCATCTTTTCCTTACATCCTTCCCTCGCATCCTGAAGAGGTGGAGCTAAGATGCGAGGAAAGGAAGCATGGAAAGGAAACGAGGATGCACAAATAAGAATTGAGAAGCACCCAGAGTTTCAAGAACTCATGCTCTGGCATACCGGCAACAACAAAACAGAACAATCTCACGCACCATTAATGTCAGAAAGGGCGGTTATGTGCAATTTTTAACTAGGAAACTCTTGTTTACGATAATGCCGATATCACATGAGGGCAGCATCAGTTCTGGATATGAAGTTTGAGCACCAAGTGTTGGTATTGACCAATCTTTCAGAATTTGATTGCAAAAAATGCTACCTATCAGATTGTGCTACCAGCATCATATTCATGTGTGTAAAATGATTGGTGCAAATGTACATTTCCTTCAAAAATTAAATTTAACCATGATGTACTCAGTGACTCTGATGGCAGGAGTCTATGGAGATTCGTATGTCCATTGGTATATCCCAAAACACAACTTTTGTAATGCCTCTTTGGCGCAGACATTGTATAACTCCAGCTGATACAGTGAGGATACAGAAATGGCGGACTCTGTGCTTCTCACTCAGGGCTTTGGCTATGCTAATAGGGCAGATCGTCAACGGCTGTGGTGCGGGGCATCTCCCTACGATAACGTTGTTGTAGGGCAGAATCTGAATCAGCTCATTTGAAGAGACTGCTTCTGATTTATGGGGAATTATATTGATATATATTGATGAATATTGTGTAATAGGTCCCTTTTACAGATAAGGAAAAGGAAGTTTTTTGTAGTACATTGAAAATGTAAATGGGAAAATAGGTGTCTGTCATCAGCCACTTCCAATTTATTCTATAGACACAAACAAATAAGATTGAAAATGCCCAAGAAACCATCCCTGTGATGTGCAGAAAACGTCACTACTGCCGTAATGGCTTGAAATATAGGAGCATACAACAGCACGCCAGCGGTGCTCCTGCTCTACTGAATGATGTTCTGGTGAAAAACACATGAATAGAAGATGTTATCTTTCCTTTTTAAATCCCTTACATCCTTATAATTCACAGTACAGGACAATAGCCCAGCTCTGTTGACAGCAGAATCTGTTTAGCATGTGAACTTCAAAGCTTCATAGTGAGATGCAGGACATTTGTTCTGTGCATTAAGCTGATGGCATCGTATTGTTGACAAAGAGGGTCGTGTGCGGCGTGATAAAGCGTGTACCATGTGTACTGTATTTGTAAACAGGTCTACCCTGAAGTCATAAAAAGGCCGTGCAAGGCTGATTTAGTGCGATATGACCCAAGTTTTGTCCAAGAGCCAAAGTAAAGGCTTACAGGTTCAAAGAGAATCTTGATAAATGATTAAAAAGACTCAAACTCCTTACAGCTTTGAGGGGTATTACGGCTCCCAGATGGCGCCGGAGAAACAATGAAAAAGAGGAATGCTCAGTCGGTGGCCAATGAAGCACGAGGCTATGCCTTAAGGTTTCTTTAATTATCATTTGCTATCCTATTTATATTGTCATTCTCATACCTTGTCTTTAAAACCGCTGACCTCTTATGCAAGTACATATTAATCTATGTATAACTCACTGTATTTGACCATATTCAATAGCTTAAAGGGTTAGTTCACCCCAAAATGAAAATTCTGTCATTAATTACTCACCCTCATGTCGCTTCACACCCTTAAGACCTTCGTTCATCTTCAGAACACAAATTAAGATATTTTTGATTAATTCTGAGAGGTATATGACTCCTCCATAGACAGCAATATAATCACCACTTTCAAGGTCCAGAAAGGTACTAAAGACATTGTTAAAACAGTCGACACGACTACAGTGTTTCAACCTTAATGTTATGAAGCGACGAGAATACTTTTTGTGCACAAAAAACAAAACAAAAATAACTTTATTCAACAATATCTTCTATTCTGTGTCATTTTCATATGTTGTTTACGTCCAGCTCTTCCAGGTTCTACGCCAGAACGCTGCATCATTATTGGCTGGCTCCTACGTCAGCATCACACGCATGCATCGTGCTGATCATGTGTGCAACTTTGGCCAATATTGATCTGGCATTCGGATGTAAACACGGAAGCCTTCACTGTGCTTACTGCGGCAATTGCGTAAGGATAATGACAGGGAAGAGAAGATATGTATGCCAGTGCATGTTTTTACTTTCTTGAGGAACTTCCCAGGAACATATAGGAGGCTGGAATTTGGATAGGTTCATCTTAGGCTATGTCCACACTAGTGCTAAGGCATGCGCCTACAACTGTAAATGGTTGCTGATTGTTGCCGATTGCTCTAATAATAGTTTGCTTCTTGCACATAAAAAGGAAAACAAAGTCAGCAAAGGAGTTCCATCTCCATGTTATTGTTTACATGGCCATCGAGGTTGGTCTGTTATTGCCATGTTCCGGTAGCGTAATGAGCATATGATAGGGGCTTGATGAAACAGGGAAGGACATGCAATGATCCAGAAGACCCATTTAGTGAGCAAATGTGGGCAAAGCCTCATGCAGAACGCTCACATAGAGTGCTGTTACGCTTCAGGCAATCCAAGTTCGAGTCCCGGTTTTTGGACCTTTCCTGATCCTGTCCCTCTCTCTCTACCACTTCGCTTCCTGTCTGCTTACTGTCCTACCATGATTAAAAAAAAAATAATAAAAAATTCTAGATGGTTGCTAAGGTGTTGCTTGGCAGTTGCAAAGTTTTTATGCATAGTTGCCGGGGTGTTCTAAGTGGTTGCTTGAGTGATGCCAGGGAGATTTCAGGGGTTGCTATGATGTTACTAATGGGATGCTAGTTGTTTCCAAGAAATTCTGTGTGGTTTCTAAGGTGTTGTGATGCAGTTACTAGTGTGGCAAAAAAAAAAAAGTTTAATTGCTAAAACTGTTGGAAATTGAGAAAAAAAAAAAAAATATATATATATATATATATATATTATAGGTTAAACTTGTGACAGGATGCATTTCAAAGACAGGAAGGAAGGAAGTGAAAGGATGCATTTCAATGACGAAGAAAGAAAGAAAGAAAGAAAGAAAGAAAGAAAGAAAGAAAGAAAGAAAGAAAGAAAGAAAGAAAGAAAGAAAGAAAGAAAGAAAGAAAGAAAGAAAGAAAGAAAGAAAGAAAGAAAGAAAGAAAGAAAGAAACTTCATCACACTTCATCTGAAAATCATAAGACTTTCAGCAAAAACAAATCAGGGCTTGAAAATCTGTGGAGCAAAACACAGGAATGTTTAGACAATCAGAATATCAACACAGGACAGGTTAGGAAGGACCCAGAGCTCCTCTGTAATTGCTCAGTAATATCCATCTGTCACTCAGGGCCGGATGCTCTAATGGTATACGACAGCAATTATGTCGTTATATCTTCAATATGCCCAAGACCTGGAGGAAGCATCTGAGTAATGGAGCCAGAGAGAGAGAGCGAGAAAGAGCAAGAGGGAGAGCGAGAGAGAGAACGAACGAGAGAGAGGGGGTCAACAGGAGGAGAATGTTTTATATATGATCATACCAATGCAAGAAAGACAGTAATCCCAAGGAACATTTCTCCCACAAAAGAGCTCAAAAACTAACTATATGAGTTTAAAATGACATGAGGGTGAGTAAATGATGGCTCTGAGCGAGGAATGACCTTATATAATGACGATAAAACACCCACATAAAATGCTATAGCTGGGCAGACATGTCATAAAGAGCACTTCTCTGTTAGTATGAGAGCAATAATAGACCTTAAATAATGGTTTCTTTTTCTTTAAAGAGACACACACACATTTTATAGCAAACCACAAAATTGTCTGGGGAAACCCCAGAACCTGAAGAGGATAAAACGTCGGAGGACTTGATCAATGAGAATTAATTTAGCCAAAAAGAGACACAGAGAATGAAGATGAAAGCAGTAAGTTCATGAGTTTGTCCTGTCAGATCACTTCTTCAGTGAACAGCCCCTCAAAGTGCTTTATTTAATACAATTCGACGCTAGCGTGCCTAACGGCTGTGAATGCTTCACTGACCTCAGCCTGCATAGAAATGCGTCTTTAATGCATAAATTTAAAAAAATAATAATAATAATAAATTAGACTTAATTTCACTGGAAAATATAAAAAGCAAGGCATCTTGGATGTTTTAAGAACGTACGCCAGGGCAGTACTTCACTCTCATGGCAGTTTTTACTCTAAAATAAACATTCAGCAAAATAGCACTTGGAAAGAAACAACAGAGAGAAGTTCATCAGGGGCAACCTTAAGAAAATAAGAAAATCAAGCCTGTGAGAGATGCAGAAAGAACCTGAGGTCAGTGTAGTGGAGCAACTAACTAAAAAGTAGCAATACCACAAACAAAACAACATGTTTTGGCCATAGCTTCAAGTATCTCTATTATCAAGCTACTTTTTCTAACATGTGGCAAAAAAAATGCTACATCACACTAATTCACGTGACTCTACTGAAACGTTCTCTTTCTCAAGTAGTGTTCAGAAGCCTTCTGAATCCCTGCACTAAAATGCTGGTGTTCACCGCTTTCAAGTTATATAAAGCCAAGTGTTGTATCATATGCTAATGTTCAAAAGATTGGGGGAAATACTTTTTAATATTTTTGAAAGAAGTTTCTTCTGCTCACCAAGGCTGCATTTGTTTGATTAAAAACACATCAATATTGTGAAATTTTACAACTTAAAATAATTGTTTCCAATTTGATATTGGAAAAAAAAAAAATTTATTTGATATAATTTATTTGTAATTTATTTGATATTCCAATTTGATATTTTAAAATGTAATTTATTCCTGTGATTTTCAGCATAATTACATAATTACAGCATACATCCAGTCTTCAGTCTCACACGATCATTCAGAAATCATTCTAATATGCTGATTTGCTGCTCAAAAAACATTTCTGATATTTTCAATGTTGAAAACAGTTGTGCTGCTTAATATTTTTGTGGAAACCATGATATATATTTTTTATCAGGATTCTTTGATGAACATATTTTGTTTTTTAAAATACAAATCTTTTGTAACTTTTTAAATGTCTTTACTGTCACTTTTGATCAATATAATGCATCCATGCTGAATAAAAATAAATAAATAATAATAATAATAATAATAATAACTTACTGACCCCAAAATTTTGAACTCTTTATGAACTTTTCTCTGATACAAAAACATCTCCCTCTGAGCTCAATGAAACAAAAATGATTTAGGATTTTGAACTTCATTGTTTGTAACTTAAAACTTCAAGAGTTTACATTTTTGCAGTAAGAGGGCCATTGTTTTCTCATTCGCAGGAATCCACTCTAATCCGAGAAGCTCACATTTCAGACTTGCAACACAAGTCTTTCCTAAATTACTGACACTTCCCATGTTTGCAAACAATCAGCTGTGCTTCCAGAGAGTTTGTCTCTTTTGTTTTCCTGTGGTATAATTACGGGGTCATTATGCCAAATGTCTTCGGGGACAAAGAGGAAGGGGTTAGATAGTTGCACAAACCATATCCTGCTTTTGAAGATGCTAAACCCAGACACATTCAGACATAAAACCACAGGAGTAGCACTGTGTTGCTATTTATGCTTGCCGTCCCAGTCGGGAGTTTATTTAAGAGCGAAATCCTGAAGCAGCCATTCATGAACTCATATAGAGAGAAGAAAGAAGTCAAAAGCGGGAATTCCTGACAGCTTATTACGCATGGGAAATAAAGGAGTCACAGATGAGATCTCTTTAACATCTGAATTGCTTTCGTAGAGAGTAATTTCACACCGCAACCCATCTTAGTTCTGTAATGAGGCATTTCTGAAAGAAAAATAAGACATAAGAACTTGTATAACTCTCTCAGTTTAATACAATGTTTTTCTGACATGCATGTCAAAGTACAAGATGCTAAGCTCCACTTTCTCTCTCTCTCTCTCTCTCTCTCTCTCTTTCTCTCAGCAGAAAAGAATGCTGTCTTTGCTGAAACCTGTCATTTACTGTGCGGCTGCTGAAAACAGTCTGGACTCCTTCACCTCATTTGTGTCTATGGGCTCTAAATCGATGGAAAAGCTTGTGTTTCAACACACTGACACAGACAGGCAAATGCACATAAAACTCAGCCTGACAGTGTCTCTTAGTTTATATGCCTATCCAAGACCACTAGCATCAAACTAGAAACACCCTAGTAAACTAGAAAACACAGGAAACTGTCTAGCATTGACACGGCAATGCCCTAGCAACAACTAAGAACACCCTAGTAACAATACACAACACCTTTGCAACTGCCTTGAAATGCTTTAGCAACACTAGAACTTCGTGAAACTACCTTAGCAGCATCATAGCTACCACCCAAAACTCTCTAGTAACACCCAAGCAACCACCCAGAACACCTGAGAAAAACTCCCTTGCAATACCCAGGAAACTGACTGGAAATCGCATAGCAATGCCCTAGCTGACCCTGAACGCTCTAGCAACTATGCACAAAACATTTGCACGTTCCTGACAAGGCCCTAGTAACCATGCAGTACACTAATAACTGCAAAGCAACACCTTGGCAACCATTCAAAACTTCTTGAAACCAACTAGCATCACATTATCATAGCCACCAACAACAACTCCCTAGCAACACCCAAGTAACCACCCAGAACAACCTATAAAACTCCCTAGCAACACCTTAGCAACACCCAGGACACTGTCTAGCAATCGCATAGCAATGCCCTAGCTGACAACCACCATGAATGCTCTAGCAACTATGCACAAAACATTTGCACTTTCCTGATAATGCCTTGGCAACCATCCAGAACACTAGTTACTGTATAGCAACACCTTAGCAACCACTCAGATCTTCTTGAAACTAACTATCACCTTAATAATATAATAGCAACCATCAACAATTCCCTAGCAACATCCAAGCAACCACCCAGAACAACCTAAAAAAAACTCCCTAGCAACACCTTAGCAACACCCAGGAAACTGTCTAGCAATTGCATAGCATTGCCCTAGCTGACAACCACCCTGAACGCTCTAGCAACTTTACACAAAACCTTTGCACTTTCCTGTAAACGCCCTAACAACCATCCAGAACACTAGTAACTGCATAACAACACCTTAGCAACCACACAGAACTTCCTGGAACCAACTAACATCCCATTAGTAACATCATAGCAACAACCGAAAACGTCCTAGCAACACCCAAGAATCACTCAGAAAACCCTGGCAACTACACATAAAACCTTTGCAACTGCCAAGCAACACCTTAGCAACCACCTAGAATTTCTTTAAACCAGCATTGCCTTATTAACATCATAGTAACCACCCAAAACTCCAAAGAATCCCCTTAACAACATCCAACCAACCACCCAGAACACCCTACCATTGCAACCAACATCTGACATTTTCATGTTTTCATCAGAGTTAAACATAGTTGCTAAGTGGTTGCTACTCTTAGCAACTATGTTTAACTCTAATGAAAACATTAAAATGTCAGAATTTCTTCCAGAATCTTTAACTAAGACTCTCCCAGCAATCAGCAGGTCAGTCAGAGATCCGTTATGAAAGAACGCTGCCTTGTTTTTTTTGTTTTTTTTTTCCCTGGGGTCAATGTCAAAAAGCAAGTGCGTCCTCTCCTGCGTCTCACACTTGGGTCTGTGGCGTGGCAGTCTGTCAGCAGAGGTCTGGTTTGTGGTAAAAAAGTGGCAGTAATGAGTGAGCCACACTTAACAACATACACTTAAACAGGGGTATTAGAAGGGGCTCTGAAAGGGGTGTGAGCCAAACACACAAACACAAGAGTATTATAAGGGGCCCTCCGAATACAAGTCATGACATACACTGACATTACTGTGTGAAAACGGTGCTGCTTTCTAGTGGTACACTGATTTATTGCTTTGTTGATGGATCAGTGCTGATAAGGAATTACTGGAAATCTGCTGAATAAACAAAAGCATTTATATCCTCAAGTATGTGTACTATTAATATCCTTAACTAATATCCTCACACATGATGATTTGCTTTGCTCGTAGAATCTGACAACACTTATGCTCCCTTGTGGAAGATAAAGTATAGTTTTAAACATTTCAATAGTGTCAATCAACCTTTGGAAACAATGTTAGAAAATACACGATAGCTTTGCTTCCCAAGGGATTTGCTATGTGCATGCTAATGTTAGTGTGCCGATAATCATTTGGGAATCAATCATCTCATTCTATCAAAACAACATGACAGATGAAACAATTAAAAAGCATGAAATGCAAAGTTTGATCTATGTGAAAAAATATTCTATAAAAATGACGTTTTTTTTTTTATTATTATTAATAAAAGTAATTTTATAGAAAAAAAAAACTTAATATTTACAATTGACATTTCATGATCAGATAGCTTTCCCATGTGAGCATGAATGGTGTGATATATATTATATAATTTTATATATTATATATGTTTAATATTTCACAATATTCCTATTTTTACTGTATATTTTGATTAAATAAATAAATGCAGCTTTGGTGAACAGAAAAAAAAAAAAAAAAAAAAACGTTTTTCAAAAACATTTGAAAAACATCTTACCAACTCCAAACTTTTGAACAGTAGTGTATATAAATAGAGAAAATGATCATCTAACAATGTAATCATAATTTGGCTTATCTTCAACAGCATCTACAGTGATAACTACAAGATGGATCACTTCTTGAGTTATTTCCATTTAGAACTGTATCCTGCCATGCAACTCCATGGAAAAGTAAAAATATTCAGATACTGTCTGTTCAAAGTACTATAATATGTATTAGACAAATTGAAATGCACAGCTTTGCTCTGCTTTAAACTAATTTCATTAATACTGTACAAAACCATTTGATTTCAAATCAATTGCATGATGATCTCATCACCAAAACAGACTGGATGGTCTTCCTATATCCATAATTTTAATGACAACTCTATGATTTTAATCTTGTGAAAAGAGCTCTTCAACAGATTTCCCAGTTAACGGAGCAAATGAAATTCAGAGCCTGTCGACAAACAATAAAACATCCATACGCATACATCTGCTCATTTCCAGTATTTGTTTACTTGACAAATATTTGCAGCTCAAAACCCTTAAGGGGATACAGAATGAGCCAAGTTCAGGTTTCAAAATCTAAATGCTAAATTGTACAAAGCCCACAGGAAATGGGGAATTTGAATAGGGTGGATGGTGAATGGCACTTCAGCAGGGCATGAGGGCCACTTGGTCTGGTGCGGCATCAATCTCTGATTCATGAGCTAAAGGAGGCACTGAAGACCACACAGCAGAGGTAATGGCACAAAAGCATGTCTTTGCCCTCTAACCAGAGTCCTTTACCAGGAAGCCATCTCAAACAGAGGCATTTTGTTTTCATTAAGCTGCCTTTGTTACCCGCTCCAGCGACAGGTTCTGATTAGTGAACAGTCGGGGATCGAGAGGTTGGTCTAGGTCATTTGCCTGAAGTCTACAGTAAATCACGGGCAGGTTCATGAGAGAGGAATGCTGTGGACTTTTCGTGCAAAAGGCGTGACGATAATTCTCTTAATGCAAGAATGCCACAGGTGTCCTGTTGGGAGAGCAAGAACATATGCATGGGAAAAGAACATCAAATCATCCGCTATCAAAAAAAATGCAGCTGTTTGTGAATGACACGTTAAAATATTTGAATTGTTTTCAAAAACTTGCATGTAGAGATGCACCGATATTCTGGCCGCCGAAAATTATTGGCTGAAAATGACATTTTCGGTGTTTGGTCGAAAGAGAAAAAAGGCTGAAATAATATGCCGCCATAAGACTATAAATAAATGTAATGATTAAATAAATTTGATTCTGTTGCATATAATTAAATAAAGAAAAATGTATTGATATTTAATATTTTAATATATTTCCTGTCCAATTTAATTTTTTTTTTATTTATTGGTTTGTATTATTTATTTATTTATTTTTACATTTCCAATAAAATTACTGAAAATTATTATAAAATAATTTAATTAAAAAATCTAATATTAATGCAATTACAGAAAAAAAATAGGCCTAATTTAAAATAAGAACTTAATAATTATTATTTTTAAAAAGTCATTTTCGGTTTGTTTTCGGCCAAGTGCATCCAGAATTTTTGGTTTCGGTTTAGGCCCAGAATTTTCATTTTGGTGCATCTCTGCTTGCATCCCATTGTCACTTAAAACAGGGATGTTGTTGTTTTTATCTTCTGGATGCGACTGTTAGATGTTTTTCTCACTATAATGTACTGTGAAATGTATTTATTTACTTAATTATTTAATTATTTATTTATCTTAATCAACATTAGTTTAATCTAATTGAATCTTTTTAACAGAATAACAACTAATTTTAATATTCATTTATACATTTATTTTAATCTAATTATTTTATATACTTATTTTAATCTTTGTTTTTTACAGTTTTTCTCTAGACTTTTCCATGGAATCCTTTCACTCCTTTTTAGACCCCAGTTTAAAAAAACCCTGACCTAGAATATACGATTAAACTGGCACTGTGTTGGCCAGTTTTGCATGATCAAATACAACAGATTGCTTTAGGGAAAAAAAATTATAAATCTAGTTGTATGTCCAAGTGTATTATTCCTGAGAATAACAAGATGCAATATAACAAGTTCTTCCAATCAATCTTGTCAAATCACTCATTACTCTAAGGCCACACACACGCTGCAGCTACATAACAAGTCTTTGGTCACTGAAATATTATTTTGGTCAAAAATAGTAGATACCAAAGACACGAGACGCCAGAATGCTGTCAATAATCACAATTTCTGGAGTGAGTTGTGGAATGATAAATTAAGGGATTCACTCACATATTAAAATGCAGTTGTCACTCCTGAAAGTTTACAGTGTGAACATGGCCAAAATATCGGATAAAGAATTCCGACTACGTCCTCAACAGTCTCCAAAGAATGTCAATCTGTGACATAAATGTTCTAAATTCAGCCCATCACAGCGTACACTACCACCCACATGGCATTGTATCTTCCTGCTATAGAGAACAATCAGTCAAAAAGTCCCAGAAAATGCTTATGGCCACATAAGCATGGAAAGCACGGAGGGACGTTCGATCCTGCCAAGACGACTTCCTGAATCACAAAGAGGATTTAAGGGACTGCAATGCAAGTTAACCAGGAGACATTCGGAAATACAAGTCATGCATATAACGTGTTTTATGGGCTCAAAGCGGCCTGTGACAGTTGCATAAATTGACAGGCTTTGCATCTTTCATCATGTTGTCCAAGATGCACAATTTAAAAAGAATGCGTTTTTCCTACCTTTTGGTTTAATGTCAAGTTCTTTACAAGCAGTTGCAATCTGTCAAATGTAGAAACTATAATGTGTATATATACATTATGAAGGATTTATGAAGGGTTTTCATGCATGTTGTTTAATACTAAGGGTTTTGAAAAATTCCTAAACAAACGTATGTATGAGAGAGAAAAAAAAAAAAAAAAAAAATTATTAAACACAAATGAGAGCTCCATTTAGTCTTGAGCTGAAAGAACAACATCTGGGTTATAAAACTGTCTTTTGGGTAGTTTTTTATTGTTGGAGAAGTTCCTCTAAGTCTCCATATTTGCACAATAGACTATTATCTGTAAGCAGTGACTCTGTTTTGTGCCGTTTTAATTTACTTCACTGTCACGGTGAGGGTGATGAATCATGGCCTTGTCTCCATCTGTATCAAATAAAATTGCATAATTGCAGGGTTTATGTATAACAAATGGACACATTAGTCATTCCTTTCAACTCGTCCTCCCCAGTGTGACATGAACACTGACTGTATGAGTTATTGGTTATTAAATTATGCTAGGTCTGGGGTCCTTCGACTACCAATTGCCCTGTCTTGTCCTTGTAGTTGTCATCAGCATTACAGTATGAAGATATCTGCATCTGATAGCTTTGGCTATCACTGTGAAATATGAGAGGGAGATTGAATAAGTCATACTTTAAATGCAATTGTTTTCGTTTAAGATTATTATTTGTTGCATTGGTGCATGACTTTTTTTTAATGTAATTTGTTATCAGTGGATGATTAGTGGAACTGAATTATTGCTAGTGTTGGCTAAAGCAAATATTATTGCTCAGACCATAAATAATACCTTTAAGAGGACCTATTATGCTAATATATTATATATATATATATATATATATATATATATATATATATATATATATATATATATATATATATATATATATATATATATATATATATATATATATATATATATATATATATATATATATATATATATATATATATATATATATATATATATATATATATATATATATATATATACACACACACACACATACATATATATATATATATATACACACACAGACACATACATATATATATATATATATATATATATATATATTGCTGCTTGAGCATGAAAACTGTCTGCAAAGTTCCAAAGCACAAAATCCCTCCAAAGGGAGTTATTCTCTATATAAGTGTGCATTGTTTCTGATCTCACTGAAATGCCTCCATTGTAGTCTTTAGTTTTCTTCTGGGAACGGACATGTCACAGTATTCCTCAATAAATAATTCCTGCCCAAGGCATACGCAAAATAAAGGGACGGGGCCTGGTTGAGTTAGTTAGTAGTGTGTTGAAACTTGTGGTTATGGTAAGGGGCGGGACATTTCCCAAACATGCAGGAAGTGGCTGAACAATCTCGACACACTGATCCAGCCGACCAATCAGAGCACATTGTGCTTTCCAGAAGGAGGGGCTTCATAGAGACAGGAACTAAACAGAGCGTTACTGACAGACTACGGAGAGAGGAGATGCAACAATATCAAATATGTGAAAAAATATGTGTTTTTTGAACATTCCAACATGAAAATCTGCCCAAAAACAAAATCAAGACTTTGTAAAAGGGCATAATAGGTCATCTTTAAATTGGGCAGCGATAGCTTGGTGGAGGGAACCACTTCATATTTAGAGACCAGAAAATAATAAAAAAAACTTCTTGTAACCTCACTGAAGAAACCACCCTAACAATGCCTGAAGCACTGTTTAAACCTCATTAGGAGAAATAAAAAGACACATACACTGTAAGAGTACACTCTTCCAAAGGAAGGTTTTCACAGCAATGCCATAGAAGAACCATTTTTGGTTCCCCAAAGAACCTTTCAATGAAGAGTTCTTAAAATAAACTTTTTTTTTAAAGTTTTTTTGTTTTGCTTAGTGTGAAGAACATTTTAATAATCTAAAGAAGCACAATAAAGAGCCTTTTGTGCAATAGAAAAGTTCCATGGATGTTAAAGGTTCATCATGTAACCATGTCAACTAAAGAACCTTTATTTTTAAGAGTGAATAGAGCTATAAAATAAATGTGGATGTCAGCTCAGATTGTTTGCTAATGGGACAATATGAACAGAAAGGTTTGAGTTCATAATGGGATCTCTTAATGTTAATTGCAGATTGCAAATCTGAGTAGAGTACGAGACATTAAGACAGTACGAGAGATCTCTTCTGGGATATGTGGTCTTTTTCACAAGGGAAGCAACTTACAAGTCTCTGTGCAATATTTTTGCTTTCTAAGAGGGGGAAAATGATATTAAAAACCTCTCGTTTGTTATATCTTTCCAATGGGTACTAAGGGAAGGTAGTAAACCACAAAAACTTTGCAGTAATGTTGGCCGAAAAAAATCCTCAAACTCCCAAAATGATGATTCACACTTTTCAAAGTGATTTGCTTTGAATCGAACTGAACAAGCCGGAGGCTTCTTCACAATTTTGCCAATTTTTCCCCTTCAACTTTAAAAAATATGCCTACTCGAATACTCTTTCAACAAGTGGCTTCCAGGTATTTTGCTCACTCAACAGTGCAATTTCACTCTCACTACTAAGGCACTCTTAAGAAAAACTTGCCCTCTTATCTCAGCCTCCGTCTCGAAACAGATTGCCGTTTTCAGCATCACTGGCCGAATGCATCAGCTCTCCACTGAAGCAGAGCTCACTTTGATGTCATTTGGCAATGTAGAGAAAGCGAAAAAATAAATAAGGCGAAAATAAAAGTGGAAAATGTCTACCCGATGGCCTTTTCAACAAGCAACCTTCAGCCAACTGAGAGGCCGCGACTTCGGCTCCACAGGAGTGTGTTTGTCTTTAACCTCTGCTCGTAAAGGGTCTTCACGTCAGCCGCACGATGTGCAAATATGCTGCTGCCCACTGAGAGAGATGCCGGTCATCTCTCTTTCTTTCACTCTTTTTCGCTCCGAGAGAGGTTTGCCATCGTTCCATGGCAACCACAACTATTAATCTTACCAGGTTGGAACAAACCACTGTTCAAAGATCTGAAACTTTTAGCCAGTAATTCAAAAGACGACAAACAACAACCACACAATGAATCTCCATGCAATATGACAAATAAAGTGGTATTTTTCAGAGATATTGTGAAAATTAAGCACATTTTCCTTCCAAAAATCATTTCTGTAATGTGTATTGATGTTTGTTTTTTAGTTTGATTCTGGAGGAGAGAAAATGTGTTTAATTGTCACGTTTTGCAAGAGTTGTTGGTAACAGGTGGGTAATATTCTTAATAACAGGTACACAGGGACAAACAGTACATCTTTATAGAGGAAATTTTACACAGCTTCAGTAACAATTGTGCAAACAAACGATCCTCACTGTACACACACTACTGCCGGGTTTACAATGGGGAAGTAGAACACAGTTTAAAACGTAAACAAGTCTTGTAGGTAACCAGACCATCACCTTGTGGTTAAATTCCAGTGGTATCCAGTGGTTTAAGACCAATTCTTAGCAATCTACTCTTCCCAACATCTACACTGAATACATCTACAACAGAAACTAAAGCTTAATTAGGAAAAGGTTTGTTTCAAAAACAAAACTATGTGTTCCTCAAAATCCAACCGCATCATAATGGGTACTGTCTAACTTCATAAAAATGGTAGCAAACCCACATTTCACTGGACCACCAAAATCAAAGCAAGTAAAACAAGATGTCACTGTAATTTCTGCAGCGCTACACTATATTGCACATTCATTGTTTAAAGACAGTATGGAACACATGGAAAAAGAGAGAAAAAAAAAAAAAACAGGATGGAGGGGATTTCCAAAAAAAACCTTCAAGCATGGCTTTTATTAGGGATGCACTGATTTTTCAGCCAATAATGATGTTTTTTTGTTTGTTTGTTTGTTTGTTTGTTTGTTTGTTTTTTTGATAACTAATACAATAGCCAAGTTATGAAGTCAAATATCGAGCTTTCGCCAAACTGCCTTCCGTATACAGCGTACGAAGAAAGTGTAAAACTCTTGCAGTTCACAAAGCTTATTCTACATCCTATGCCTTCCCTATTCAACTTACAGAAAAAGTGAAACTGACGTGACGCCAATTTACACTTTCTCCATAGCTTGAATATGGAAGGTGGTCTGGCAAAAGCTTGATATCTGACTTCATAACTTGTTTAAATAAAGATAAATAAAGATTTTTTTTTTACACAAACGCATCGTTTCACTTCAGAAGGCCTTTATTAACCCCCGGAGCCATGTGGAGTACATATTTATGATGGACTGATGTGGATGGAAGCACTTTGTGCAGCTCATACAAGTGACCCCCATTCACTGCCATTATAAAGCTTGGATGCATCAGGATATTTATCAATATTTCTCTGATTGTTTTCATCAGAAAGAAGAGGGTCATATACACCTAGGATGGCTTGAGGGTGAGTAAAGAAATTTTCATTTCCTTTAAGGACTACAACAAAAAGCTAGTAGGGACTACAACGAGCTTCTTCCTGAAAATTTACACAAACCCCGCCTCTGAGAACACGCAAAAAAGGGATTGAGGCGCCAAAGATATTACTGCGCCAAGTCAAAGAGCTCCCGAGCACTTGCTGTGGTATTCCGCCATACAATATAGTTATCCATTTTACACGCTTAGAAAAGCGCAACGTTTTGTTTTGTGTCACCGTCCTAGGTCGAGTTACACTACTCGAGTAACTGTATTTAAATAGGGAAAACGTGGAGGTGTTTGGTAGCTTCTCTGCTTGGCCCCTATTGAATGAACTGGGCTAAGCTAAGTGCTAACAAAGTTTCGCCGCAAGACAGAGCGATTTAGTGCACGCACTGAGACGAGAGAGGTATGTATCAACTCGTTTTAGTTAAGGGAATAACATAGTTTAATATGAAAAAACGGTGGAGTATCCCTTTAACTATGCCGAGGTAAATTAAATTTTTGAATCTAGAGCACCTTTAAAGCTCCGCCCTCTTTCGGAAAGTGGGCTGGGAGCAGCAGCTCATTTGCATTTAAAGGGACACACTCAAAAATGGCATGTTTTTGCTAACAATACATGAAATGAATAAATGAATTAAATGAAACAATTAAATTATACATATATTTTTTATTTAAACATAATTATTAAAAATAATCAAATCAGTGTTAATATTATATTGTGCATTCCTATCTCAAATAGTATCTGTACAGCTTTGTTTCATCCCTTGCTTTCATATCTGTTCTAAGACAACAGTGTTCAGTATCATAGGCCAGAGGTAATAGCTAGTCAGACAGCAGGAGGCTGGGACTGGGCCCTGTAATATGGGCCTAATCTCATAAAATGAGTCTTGTGATTAGACACCGTCAGGGCTCTCCCCGAGTCTACGCCCAACAAAATGTGCAAAATGTTTTTGAGTACTATGGTAACTGTCACCTGAATACCATTCTTCCAAATGATGTGATATAACAGGTCTTGCATTGAGATAAAAAGGGCCCTAAACCACAAGAGAAATAATGCAAGATGTTTGGTTTAATGATATAGTCTCGATTGTGAGGGAAACTCTCACACTAATGTTGTCTAGCAAAGTAGGCAGTAAACAGAAGCGTGTCTACACCTGCGTTTGAATTGTCAGTCACAACTCATTTTTAGCATTATGAACTGTAATGAATGCTGTTGTCTTAAAACACATATGAAAACATGGGATGAAACGCACAGCTGTACACATACTGAGATAGGGATGCACAATATATCAGTAACCATATTTATATTGGCTAATTTTCAGCATTGATCAGATTGGGCTAATATTGGAAGCAGATTTTATATATATATATATATATATATATAGATAGATAGATAGATAGATAGATAGATAGATAGATAGATAGATAGATAGATAGATAGATAGATAGATAGATAGATAGATAGATAGATAGATAGATAGATAGATAGATAGATAGATAGATAGATAGATAGATAGATAGATAGATAGATAGATAGATAGATAGATAGATAGATAGATAGATAGATAGATAGATAGATAGATAGATGCATGCACATTTCATAAAATATGTCATATAGGTTTGACTGACTTTTTTTGGGTTCAGAGTGTAAAAATTGATCAGATCAATCAAAACACAGTCAAACTTTATTTGCTGTTGCTGTATTTATTTGCCTTTTGTAGGCAAGTACAGATTTATAATTATGACTATTGTACTGGTTATCAATGAAAATAATGATGGACTATCAGTATCAGCTGATTAAGATATATTATGAAGCATCACCTCTTTCAAACAAAAACCTACATGACTCTCAAAGTCAGCATAAAAAGTGACACTTCACTTCTACTGTAATGGAGACTCTTAATCTTCACTCTCCAGGCACATTTGCAGCAATCCAAGAACTCGACACACTCACAGTGAACCGACTCATCATGAGCTTCTAGCTACACACTGACTGACTAACCACCTTTGTGAAACCTGAGAGCGAGCCTCTGCTGAGAATTTGCGGTAGACGACATAGAGAGATTTTTGTCAGGATGGGTGCATCTTCTTGCATCAGCACTTATGTGAGATTATAGGTTATCCAGGTTTGTTATTTGGTTCAAATGAGGGATACCCTCCTCCACAAATGTGCGTAGGCTCCTGTGACCTGACATTATGGAGCTGTGAAGGGTTTCATTAAGGCCTCAAAACAAGCATCTTGGTGTACAGCTCATCAAGGAAGCCATTAATTGAAAAACCTTAAATGGTCAACCTGAAATGTACTGAAAAGCTGCATAATTAAGCCCTTGAAGAGCCACCAGGGAACTAAATCACATGTTTTGGGTCTCAGGGAAAAGTATACAGTGGTAATGCTTTACTGTACAACAGTAAAATGCCTGGAATCAAACTGACATCATACCAAACAAAAGCGCTGCAACCTGCCAAGCAGAAAGTGGTTTGGGATAAACTGTCCAAGTGATCTTTTTCTGATAAGCTTATAAACTAAAGAATAACAAAACATGACGTAAGAGAATTCAGGAACCGTTTGTTGAACGTTGCAGACAATCGTTGATCTAACCTTGAAAAGCAGCCACATTCCGTGAGATGAGGAACTTCAGACTTGAGCTGGATGTCTGGAGAAGGTTCTGGATGTCTCTTCGTGCCGCCACCTGGTAACGCTCCTCCATCTTCTTGGTGCAGCATGTTACATTTTTTGATAAACAAACCTGGAGGTCTGAACCTGTTGGGATAAAAAAAAAAATAAAAAAAAAGTTTGGTAGTGTTAATTAAGGTAGTAACATGCATTCAAGTCATATGGATTTGATTCTTAGATTCATTGTACAAGCTATAATAATTGGGACTTATGAGGGCAAGCATCTATATTGATATTTTTCATAGTGTTCAAATAAATTGTCATTACAGACAAAAACTGGCAGCTGTGGTTTAAAAAAAAAAAAAAAAAAAAAAAAAATTACAGAACAACCTGTAAACTTCCGTTTAAAACTGTAATTTACAATAATAATAATAATAATAATAATAATATTAAGTAAATAATACATCACACACAGATTTTAAATTGGTAAATACAACAGCCCTTTTCTTCAGAATTAGCAAGGCCATGCTGCTACTAAAATCTGTGTTGTACTTTTAACATATTGGCATTCACCATAATAACACTGATGTTAAAGAGAAAAACCACATGATGAATTCATCAGAAGAACATTTTCCACAAGCTGAGGTAGAAAATGCACAGTCATGCACACAAATACAAAAACACCATCATAGTAACACACATGACACTAAAATAATAAAATAAATATCAACTTAACAGAACATTAAAGCCCAGTGGACATAACTGATGACAAAAAAAATTCTAATAATAATTTAAAAAATAATTATTAAAATTAAAAACAATCAACTGTGAAGTCTCAGAGAATTGTGGGAATGTCAGTTTACAGTTTTTCACTGTAAATTATATGCAAGATGATTTGTTCTTTTTACTTAAAAATTGTACATTTAACAGTATTTTACTGTAAAATTACACAAAATGTAAAGTTAGAGTTACTATTACAGCTTTTCTCTGTATATAAATTAACTTAACCATTATACTTATATACTCTGTATATAACTTAACCATTACCTTACTAACTATTAATAAGCAGTAATTAGGAGTTTATGGAGGCAAAAGTCATGGTTAACAGTTAGTTAATAGTGAGAACTGGACCCTAAAGTGTAAACTATTCACTATTACTATTTGAACAAATTACTAACCATTTACAATTTTTTCGGTCTTATAAAAGATAGCTTCTAAAATATAGACATTTCCAAAGTGATCAGAGTCATGATTTACACCTGGTTTCATAAAAATTAGGATTATAAAAAGGATTTTTTTTTAAATAATAAATAAATAAATAAATAAATAAATAAATAAATAAATAAATAAATAAATAAATAAATAATAATAATAAAGAAAATCTTAGGGTTCACGTATATTTAAACCAAAACATCACAGATACCTGGGACAGTATCACCCTAGCATCACATAGAAACCAGCCTGAACAGCCTAACAACTGCATAGCAACATCCTGGCAATCAGCCAAAACACTTTGTGGAATTGTGGCACAATTTTTTTACAGTAACTTTACATTCACATACTGGACCATTATCAGACTCCCACTCCCACCGGGTGGCTATAAAACTCCACATTTGTGCAGGCTGCAGCAGGCCAGTAGGGTGGGGAGGATGAAAGGGGTAATATCTCTAGCCATCAAAATTCTTATCCCACTGAGATCCGACAAAAACTTTCCATCACTACACAAGAAAAAAAAAAAAAAAACTTTTTCTCCCAAAAAGGTCAATGCAAGTGACAGCACCTAGGGGGTTATAGCTCTAGGAAAACAGCACGGGACGTGCCGGGACGAGCCAAGCGTTGCCAAAGACACTATCACCATTCCGTGACGCAGTGTTTTGAGTTCCTGAGTGAGATGCAAAGGAGATGGCGTGAGGAAAGGAATTCATCTCTGTCTCGCTAGAGCGAAATGAAAGCGCCCTAGGAAGTGTTTATTTCTCACTCACAACCTGCTAGATGTTTCAGCGTAATCACCTGAGAGAATAAATCCATCCAACTGTGAACTTTACACCCTCGTTTTTTGCCCCAGTTTCACATGATTCAACAGGCTGTGAGATTTGGGAAATGATGACTGAAAGAAGGGACTCTGTGTAGGCCACCCCACAGACAGAGAATCTCCTTGCAGATAAGGTATCAAACCACTTTGTTCCAAGTAAAACTCTCAACCCTGACTCATTGGAAAAACGCACCTGTGGCAATATTGCTGCAAAATGATATTAAGCTGCTTCTTGCATGTTCATATCCAGTAAGCAGGGCTAAAAGCATGTTTAGCTTTATCCGAAACAGATGTTTTATTACATTGGTTATTGTATCATGGCAATTCAGGAAACAGAATGTCCGGTAAATGACGCTTCTGATAGAAGTACCTAACCGAGTTAAAATCAAAACACATTTACTGAATCAACCATGACATTTCAGCTTGCTTCTACAAGTCTTTGAGCTTTTTTATTGTGACTCGTACCCAAGCGCTTTGGACTTCAGTTCTCTTTTGCGTCTTATTGCACTTGAATGATCAGATAGACGCACAATAATGTTTAACGAGTTCGTTTGCCCATATAATCTTTAGGGTATTAGGTTAGCTAATTTGGCTTGCTGTCCACTGAGGAGGGGCTCGATGAAGCATCTTCAACTCGAGCTCTGATACACCCCCCAGTGAATAAATATAGGATGTGATTACATAGGGCAAGGTACCTGAAATGAAGGTGGAGTTTGGGGAGGTGGAGGGATGCTGAAACAGCTGAGACTGAAGAGAGGTAAGCAGCTGCTTATATACTCTGGCTGTTGATTGGAAGATTAGATGGGCTCGCTCCTCCCTAAATTACGTTTAGGAACTTCACTAAAATGCCTGTTGTGTTATGTCTTCGGTTATGTCTTAAATTAACTTACACATCCTGTTTTCATCCGACTGTTTATCAGTGTATTGGATCTGTGCATTCTGTCTTAAAGGGACAGCAGCATAATTAACATTAATAAGACATACAGCAGTTTATCAAACAACAAAAGACAGAATCTTGACTGAACCACTTGTATCTTTAATAAGAATCAGTTCATATTTGTTTCATACAGTGAATACAGTATTTTAGTATTACACTTAATTATTCACTTTCTGTAGATTTTCTTACTACATGTTAAATAAACCTACAGCTGAAAAATGTAAAGGTTATTTAATTTGTATCTTTGCTCTATTGTATTTGTCCTACTGTTTGTAATTTGCTCCTTTGTACTTATTTTTAATAACAAAATTTAAATAAAATGGCTATATTGAGATATTTCGTTATCATGAAATAAACGTTCTCATACCGTGAAATAAGATTTTGTCATATCGCCCAGCCACTACGGTAAAAGTGTTTTAAAGCCGTAACATAGATTTGTGCAAAGAAGCAGGTGAAAATAAGCAGGTGAAAATTTGTGGCCTAAAGGTGTGTGTGACATAAAGGTTAGAGAGTCAGACTTGTAACCCAAAGGTCACGGGTTCGAGTCTTGGTATTGGTAGGAAATATAGTTGGGGGAGTGAATGAACAGCGCTCTCTTCCACTCTCATTAGTGGAAGACACCTAACCCCCAATCACTCCCCGGGTGCAAAAACGACTGCCCAATGCTCCAGGTGGGTGTTCAATACTCACTGCTATGTGTGTGCACTTGGAAGGGCCATATGCAGAGCATAAATTCCAACTACACATCAAGTCACTTCACTTCAAAATAATTCTTCAATAAACTTCCCCATAATCATAATTTGCATGAAAAGTAATAAAAGATGTTAGTGTTTTGCTGCCAATAATGTTCACTTCAGCTTAAAACTGCAGTGATTTGCATGTAAAGGCACGTTTTTGTAGTTTTGCAAAAATGTAGGCAGAAGCACGTTTTTCCAATGAGCCTACATTGACAACTCAACCACTACATATCTCAATGCTCAAATAAGAGAAAATACTCTCAAGTTCATGCTTCTTTGAAGCCACTTACAACCCCAGCACTTTCTTACATGAAGGCATTATGGAGGAATTACTACAAAAACCAAGACTGATCAAATCATAACAAGTGCAACGTGAAGCTTTGCTAGCAGACTAAAAGTATGTTTGTTTTGGGAATCTGAGAGAAGCAATGAAAAGCGTCATTTAGAAGAGATGGTCAGCGCTTTTTACAAGATTCTCTGACCATTGCCATAGGATTACAACAGCTAGTTAACAAGAAAAATGTTTGGCATGCATGCCAATGGAATTGCTTAAATGTCAACATGACTATTTAAAAAAAAAAAAAAAAAAATCACTCACCCACTATGGTGGTCAGATTATTTGATGTTTTAGGAGCTTAGGCCTCACAAAGGGTCATGTGAGATATAATTGGCCTAGAAACTGCTAGACATCAAACAGTTTGCACTGCTACTAACATCCAAGATTGGAAGCAAAGAGAAGAAAATCACTGCAGCATTTAGAAATCTGCAATAAAAGTGTGACTTTCAAGAATGTTTTACCTTTAAACATGATGTCTTGTTTATTCTTTGCTCCATTTTAATAAAACGGTCAGATAAAAAATAGAATGCTTTGAACATAATGCTGTATAACATGAAAACTGAAGTAAAAAGTGGGGTTATGGGAAAGACAGCAAAAAAGGCAGAATGCAAGTCCATCTCAAAGTCTGTTGGAAGTATACCTAGGGTCGATAAACTGATAAACACCTTCAACAAGGTCAAACTTAGTCTGTCATGGTTTACGTTAGTCACTGCACATTTATCAAGAGCAGAAAAGAAAGCCATGCACCTGTTTTGCAGATGTAAAGTATAATTCAACACAAGCCTCACAATGAATTTATAAAAAGACCAAACAACATTAAAGATCACTGTATATATGCACATTATTCTGCAAGTTACTGAAAAAAAAAACAGAGAGAAACAGACCTCCCTTTAAGCAAGATGACACTTGAACTTGTGGCCCATGTCAAGACATCAACTTGTGGACAAATGCATTTAAAAGAGGCTGTTAAATGTGCACAATTCTAAACTAACATAACTCTAATCTAAAGGATTTGCATTTAATGCATATCTCTCATAATGGTAAAACTTACCCTGAAAAAAGAACTTCTGATTTTAACTGCTCCCAACCAAAACATCTGGAGTTCAGGAAGAGCGTTGTGTATAAACATTATGAAAGCTTGTTTCCGCCACTGAATAAAAAAAAATTAAAAAGTAATCATGACTTCTTATGTCATAATTCTGACTTTTTTTCTCGCAATTGTGAGTTATCTCACATACAACTGTGAGATATAGTGAAAAAATGTATTTTTCCCCTCACAATTCTGACTTTATAACACGCAATTCTGATTCATATCACGCAATTCTGACTTAACTCGCGATTCTGACTTTGTAACTCGCAATTGTGAGTTTATCTCGCAATTCTGAGAAAAAAAGTCAGAATTATGAGATAAAAAGTCACAATTACCTTTTTAATTTCATGGCTGAAACAAGCGTCCATAAAACATCTTTCCTGGAAGATTTTTTAATAGCAAACCACAGCTCTAAATTCCTGTAAAACCCCAAAACAACTTCTTTCAAGCAGTGCTTTGAAGTGAGCTCCATTTGATGACCTCTGTGGGAAACAGTGTACAAGCTGTTCTCCTCAAGCCACTTAGAATCCATTACCGCAGCAAAGTTTGTCAAACTGGTTAGAGCCCTTTCCTTTAGATATGAGCAGCTAGAAACCATCACCGTCCATTATTAGAGAGGTCGCACAACTAGTTTCAGATCACAAGAGCAACAGCGAAATGGGACGATTATCCAAACAACCTGACAAAGACCATTGGACAGGCTCAGAGAGGTCACAAACCAAACAGTCCTGAGAGATTTACAGGACAGCTTTAAACCAAACAGTGCATCTTTTTGCAACTATGGTTATTTTGCAGTAAGTGGCATGAGAACCTGCTTGTGCACCAACAGTAAAATATTACCCTACAAAACATATTTTCTATAGGGTCCTTTATTTTAATTTCCTGTAAGGATAAGTCCTGTACAAATCCTGAAAACTTAAAGCAGCGACTATGCATAATCTTCCAACCAACTTCAGATTATCTACTTCCAAATTCTTTCAATAAATATGTTTATCATGAAGAAAAACAGAAAATCTTTGGTCTTAAGTTTTTCTAGGGAAGTACAATTTTAAGCTGATGGAACTGCTCCATGAGATTCATTACCGGAGCTTCTGTGAAAAGTAAGGCGCGTCAGTCAGTCCACACAGACAGTCGACGATTACCTCCTCAAACGTATAAAGCCGGTAAACGCGCCCTACGGCTATACATTGACTAAAACGTCATTTGAAGTTCATATCAAGAGATTTTTAATATCAAATATTCTGGTCAAGTTTATAAAACTACTCACATCGTTTACATGTTCGATATGTGGAAACCGGTTTCACTTTTAATCAGAGTAGCTGAATTTTAGTTCGTTTATTTACATTTCAAACGCGTTAAGACTTCCGCATCAAAAATTGCGACTCTTCCAGAAAAATAACATGTCCGAAACTCCGAATTGCTCTAAATCTTTGAATTAAACATTTGATAACATAAAGCGACTGTTTAGGAAATGCTATAGTATTTTTCAATGTTCAGCTTAACATTGGTGGTAACGTTAGGTGGAAAGGAACAAAAACGAATAGTAACTCAAAATCAGAGACATATCACTGTCATGTCAAATTCGGTCAAATCTTACCTGTTCTCGGTGTTTCAGGTAGTGATTTTACAGGTCCAATTTGCTTCATTTGAAAAACTTTACGCACTTCATCGCAGTTCGTTAAAGTCCCCCGACATGAATCGATGAAAACCGCTAAAAAGGCATAAACCAAAACTCCACGCATCTCCATCCCCAAAAGCTGACCACAAGAGTTTGTCCGTTCGAGTAAAAAAATTAGAAACGCGGGCGTGTCGTTTAGCTCTCGGGAAAACTTGCTTGATAAAAACAGCGGTGATTTTAGGTGAAGAAAAATATATTCAAGAGATTTTGCATGTCACACATCAGCGCCAGGGGAGGGTTTCGCGCAGGACCTTCAAAAAGAGCGCAATGAGAGCGTGTTGGTGAAAGACGGAGCTGTCAAGAGCGAATGGGCGGAATCATTAGTGTTGTCAGACTGCAAAGAGAAGAGCCGCTTCAACAGCATCTGCACGAGCAAGCGGACAAGTAGGCTAGTATGCTATAATATCCAGAGCTTTAAGGAGCATGTATACCTACTCTGTAGTTTGGTCGTGTCGCAACATTTCCCGAACTATGGGTGTTTTTGACCTCTGATTAAGACAAAACGTAAGTTTATATTCTTCTGCGATAAGTTAAGTTAGTCAGAGTGCGCTTACCAACAGAAATCACTTTTGCTTGAGGTGGTAACCATAGCAACAGCAGCTTGACTGAAGTTTAGGACGACATAAGAGCTGTCATTATTAATCACGTTATTGTAGGCTATAATTACACATTACAAACTCATAATTGTTACTGGGCTAGGGGCGTCCAATTTGTTTATTTTATTTATTTTTTTTTTTAATGATCCTCTAACGTGCCCCAAAAACGTTAATAGGAATGTATATGTAGGTATATCTGTACAATTGTAGGCCTATAGACGTTTTATTGATAGTTTTAATTAAGTTTGAAGACTGTTAATGGAAAGCTTAAATCAAATAGCTTGCCAAGACTATAAACCACACTGGAAATGGAAAAAATACTGAAAATATATATATATATATATATATTTTTTTTTTTTCCCAGAGAAGTGCGAGTCTCTCAAATGGGTTGCAATAGAGCCATCTATTGGACAAATACTGAAACTAGTTTGAGTTTGGCATTGAGTTAATATGATTATTAAAAAATAATAAAAACAAATATGAACAGTACTCACGTGCTTCCTAAAGAATATATAACATTCTTTAACCAGGGAAAACGTCAGATATGTGGACATGTTAATCAATTCATTTCATTGTGATTATACTGTTGCGGCATACAATCATACAGACAATACTCATCAGATCAGGCAGATTTAAAGGCTTTGAATACTTACAGATCTGCTGCACTTCCCTATGGATAAACCTTTTAACTCATAAGGAGAACATGTTCTCCATTTAAAGTGAAAGAACTGTTCATCTCTACAGTGGGCTACACAAAACCAACCTACATGCCACTGCACAGGAGCAGGACACCATGGTAATGTCCCATTCATAAGAACATCAGCTAAAAATACACTAAAATAATGGCTACTTTATGTAGTCGGCATGCATTTCTCAACAACCCAAAAACATGCATAGGAAATGCATCTCATACACAATCCTTCTAACCTCAAATTAGTAAAATTTATAGATGCACCCACCAACAAAAAGGCATTTAGACCACCCCTCCGCATTAAGCATGTTTGCTAAGAGGGATGCTAGGTAACTTAGCTTACTCTGCATTTTTATAATTGGATTTGACAAATCGAATGAACAGCTGATAGACAGGGTTGAATTTGTTCATGTTGGTCCAGTAAAAGCCAAGTCAATACAAACCCAAACACAAAGATTTATGGTTAATTATTAGCCCAGAAGTTACACCTTAATGTCTTGTATGCTGTAAAAGTGGGAAGTTAGTGAGAACATGACAGAACAAACAAAACACAGCAAGACAACACACCTCTTTATAGTTTTATTAAAAAAAAAAAATAAAAAAAAATAACTTTGTCATTTAAAGTTACAGCATGTCAAAAAAGTCGTTATAACTTCAAAATGTACAACAAATTGCATCTTTTTGGGGAGATATATACACACACATATACAATGATGGAACTTCCAATAAAAACGTACTTGTGGGGTACAATCTCCACAATCCTCTACAGGCCGGGACAAGTGCAATACCTTCCAAACACACAGCATTGCTACCAATCCCAACCTGTGCAGAAAGGGACCAAACGGCTCCAAAGTGGTTCTCAGGTGTGTGCTGCCACTGTCAGTTTTGCATGGATTTGCACAGCACACAGTCTTAAAAGCTGAATGCAAACCAGCAAAACTGACCGGGGTCCAGCAACGTTAGTGTATGGAGACCCTGGTAGAGTTCGCAAAAGTCTTCGGATCCCAGATGCATTTAGCTAGAAGTACTTCAAGTGCTCACACTGCAGTAGATGACAGAAATACTACCTGCACTATAAGCACTTTAGCACTGCTGAAACTCACAATGACAGCATTAGCAGGTTTATTTAATAGAAAACAAAATAAAAAATAAATAAATGAGGCACTCAGTGTCACAAACCTGAGGCACAGATTTCAAATCAAAATTTGGGAAACGTGGAGAAGCAGCAGGCCACCATCAGTTTTGCATAGATTTGCACAACTCCCGTTTTCTTGTAGTGCAACTATGCAAAACTAGCAGAGAACTGCACCAAAAAGGGGTGTAATAATTACTTCATCCAAATATACGGATGAAAGTCACAGTCCCTCGTGCCAGAAGGAGCACTTAGGGCAGTAGGTGCTAGTCTACTTCACTATCTGCACTAGATGCACCTTAGCACAAAGCCGTTAGATATGGTGTCTTGAAGGAAGGGTGCTTGGCGAAGGGCAAAGGTAATGGCCAAGTGTATTGCTAGAAGTGCCTCCACTGCAGTAGATATTCCATAATACTACCTGCACTGTAAGCACTTTGACAATACATTGACACCAACCACGTCCATCTCATATTTCACATCAAGAAAGTCCAATGGATGAAAGTCTCCAAAAAAACTTGCTGGGAACTACTCCCATCTTTCCTGAGGTTTCTGAGAGGGGAAAGGGGAGAAATATTTGAGTTAGTTCATTGCCTGCATTATAATTCGGATTCAAAAGAGAAACTAGTAAATGGGAGTGACTTTCTATTGGCTACTACAAGAGCGAGGGCCTCATGGCAAAGCACATGTCACACGGGCACTGCGGTACTACGCATATCCAACTTTGACGGTGCATCACTCTTTTAAAAAAGCCAACTTGACTAAACCATCATTACCTACTTCGCTCCCTCCGTTTTTGAAGGTGCATTTCACCATCAATTTCCAAGTTATGAGAACTAGAGTTGAGCGAGTGAATGAATTGCGCAGCCTGCGGACCGCGCCGTCGGTCTATGTGGCGCATGCGCAGTGAGACGCTCCCCGATCACCCCTCCCCCAAACCCGAAACAATCTGCACTAACATGGCGCCGTTGAGTTCACGAACCGGATCATTCTTCGCATAAAACTACTATAATTAGACAACAAGTATTAAGTTCCATGTGTCAAACAGGTAGAAACAACAAAACGGGGTTAGGAAATAAAGTGGCGCGTTGTTGTTTTCGCGTACAACCGACATGGAGGACAACGATAGCTGCTAATGCTAAGCTAACTGGCTAGGATTCTGCCTTAAACACGCACTCAGAAAAAAATAATCTAAAAAACAACGAAATGTTTTAACGTCAACCAATAAGGTGCTCACTGTATTTACACGAAGTGAAACTAGCCAGTTAACAGTTAAACTACAAAGGCTAGTGCAGGCTAGCTCCATCCATTCCCCCATTAAAACTACTGTGATAAAAAACAACAAACTAATTAACTTTAATAATTTTAACAACATTTCACACGTAACCTTAAACTTAAAGCAGAAAGTGATCGCAAAATGGGGGGATGTTTTTGTCCCGCGCGCCGTTGCTAAGCTAGCCTGTGCGCGCGCGGCCTACGCGTCCCCCCATGTGCTACTGCTTTGTTCTGGAGGCACTTTAACTCGCACGCTCAACAGAATGAGAAAACATCACTCTACAAGTCTAAAAACAACTTAATTCGCATTCTACTACGCGAACGCGTATTTACGATGCGAATTATAGCGTGTTGCGCAGGCATGCGGTGAAATAAAATAGTTGGTAGTTGCATTGCAGCAAGCATGCTTTTCAAATCTCCCACATTCTCCCCAACTATGGAGGTGGAGAGGACTACCATGCGCCACTTACTACATTGTTTGTATCCCCATCGTTGCCGCTTGCAATAGCGGAGTTACGAAATCATGCGCGGAAATCATCTCGTATGTGTTTAAGCGGGAAAACGCGATTGAGTTTGTGAGACTAGAAGCGAGAAAAAATTAACAACAGGTTCCTAGTCAATAACGCACAGTAAGACACTCACCAGTGAAATCCACCATCTTCACTCACTTGCCGTTTACTGCCACTGCTCTGGACAAATCTGCGAAACTGGTGCGTAAACTTAAAAGTAGACCGCGATCGAATGTAACGCACGCGGCGCGAGTCCAACGCGAAGTGAAACTTCTCCTGAAACGACTTTCTTAATCATAGTAAAATTGCAAAAGTGGCGCGAACGCGACCTGCCGTGAACCATGTGGGTGAATGAAGGGCGGCTCCCGTTGAACGTAAATATCTACAACCCCCAACTCCTTCATTAGCATAAATAAACTACTTCCGATCTTTAGTCCTCCAACCAATTGAAAAGAAAGCATTGGCGTAAGAAAAAAGCGAACGGGGCTTAGATGTCCTTATTAGTCATGCAATAAATAATAATAAAGAAAATCATTCAAAACTGAAAAGCGGAAAAAAAGTGACGTGAGGGGGGTCATTTGAAATGTTTCATTTTAAATAATAATAATAAAAGAAAAGCAGAAATAAGTTTTTGAGTAACATGCAGGCTGATATATTGTAATATTTAAATCAGTGGTAAATTATAGATTTTTTTGTTTTAAAAAGGAAAAATAGTTTACATTTTATTAACGTCGAGTAAAGAATATAACTTTTTCTCTCCTTTTCAAATCCCATGATTATTGGTTATTTTCAATTGATGAAGAAATTATTTTCATAGCATGAAATTAGAAAGCAGTGCATTAAATTATGGATCAGTGTGAATGCACAGAGTGAGGACATTTATTCATATAACAATATAGCCTACATATGCATAATAATTATTAGAAATCAATGTTAAATTATAGATCAATGCCTTATATTAGCTATCTCTGAATGCACAATTTTCAAAGAGTGAGGACATTTATTGTTGTTGTTTGTAAAAAGGTGAATCATAAAAAGATGTTAATAAAATGTATTGAATACATTTTTCCTCTCCTTTTCAAACCCTGTGATTATTGGTTATTTTCAGTAGATCAAGAAATTGTATTTGAAAGAAGTGCATTCGATTATATGAGCAGTACACCATTTTCAACGAGTGAATAAAATGGTAATCAAATTCACAAGTTAACCATGGACCACAAAACCAGCTATAGGGGTCCATTTTCTGAAATTGAGACTTTCCGTTGATGTATTTGGTTTGTTGGGATTGGAAAATATTTGGCCGAGATAAAACTATTTGAAAATCTGGAATCTGGGGGTGCAAAAAAAAAATCTAAATATTGAGAAAAAAGCCTTTTAAGTTGTCCAAATGGAGTAGCAACATATATCCACTCACAAAAATACATTTTTGATATATTTATGGTAGGAAATTTACAAAATATCTTCATGGAACATCTTTACTTAATATCCTAATGATTTTTGTCATAAAAGAAATATATATATACAACCCTACATTACAGATAATTGTTGTACCACCATGTTTGTTTGTTGTTTTCACTTAATTGTAAAGATTTGCAATTATATGATATTCAAAGAGAGAAAGAAAAAACCATGAAGTGCATCTGCTGCATTGTTCAAACATAATGTGTTCATGTTAACTTGAAAAGTCAAATTGGAATTCCTTTTGATAACCCAGAAAATGTGCATGTTTTTCTCTTTGTTCCTCACAAAGTCTTCAGACACCAAGTGTTGGAGTGAGCTACGGGGCAGATCTTGTGCTTGATCGCTGGCTCGTAACCTTCCCAACCCCCATCCTAATTCACTACTTTGAGAACAGGACTCTTTGGCTCAATGGGGCCAGATTTCAGGCCTCACATGGACGTGGGGGTCACATTCGGCTTAAGGCTGCCTCTTGGTCAACACCCCGTTCCCCTGTGTCTCTGGACAAAGGATGCAATTCCATTTTGGAGGGAGGGAAGGAGGGTGGATGTGATGAAGCTCAGAGACCTGGAAAAAGAAAAAAAAAGGGGGGGGGGGCAGTCATATAGTTCTGAGAATTGATTCACAACGGGAAAATAAAAGTAGAGGAAAGAGAAATTCTAGATTTAAACAATAATAGAGATTGCATAAGAGCAAGGAAAAGAGGATGAAGAAAAAGGAAGTTCAGAAATCCTGTGGAGAATGAAGAATGGTCGACAAGCAGGAAGAAGGACCATCCTGTTCCTTAAAGCCTCCCTTTTTTGTTGCCTATTCTCTTTCACTGTATCTTCTTCCTCTCTTTCTATATATCTCTCTCTTTCCCTCTCTGTCTCTTCCTCCCTTAAAATGGCAGCAGACTCCTCCCACTTTAGGGGGCCAGGCGTTTGTCTTGTTTGTCTTGAAACAGCAAGGCCAGGAATTGTCAGCGTTGGTGACCCGAGGTCAAGCAGACTCACCTCTCCCTACCACAGTCCATTCATCTGGGAAATCTCACACAGGAACACCCCGGGTATTCTTAGTATACAGGCAGATAAATGGAATAAAGTTGAAAAAAAAAAAAAAAGTATTTTAAAAAGATGACAAAATGGTGTAAACTTTCTTTTGTTGTACATTTTATCTATCTATCTATCTATCTATCTATCTATCTATCTATCTATCTATCTATCTATCTATCTATCTATCTATTCATTTATGCATGCATGCATGGAAATGAACTGAGGGTTTAATGTGAGTTTTTACTATTTAATAGAGTTATATTGGTACTTTACAATAAAGTCTCATTTGATAACATAATGTGTTATTAATGTATTAACTAACACGAACTAACAATGAGCAATACTTTTTTTACAGTATTTATTAATCTTTGTTAATGTTAGTTAATAAAAAATAGTGTCATTCATTGTTAATTTTAGTTCACAATGCATTAACTAATGTTAACAAATACAAGTTTTGATTTTAGTATAAATGCTGGAATTAACATTAAATAAGATTAATAAATGCTGTAGAAATAGTTTATTCTTAGTTCATGTTAAATATATTAATATAGTTAACTAATGTTAACGAAACCCAAAGTGATAAACCATTGTGTTTAATAGCCTCTGTTTTGGCAGTGCAAATGGTGATTTATAAAAGATTATATTCATTTTTATTCAAAAATAAGTGAGCATCAGCAGAAATAAAGATTTTCAATGCAGATAACTTTTGTATTAATTCATCTTGGCATTAGAAGAAATGCTGCTTTTCATATAACCAAGAACTATGTTCAGGATTGAAATAATCTGTAAAATGTAAGTACTGTCAGTAGGAGAAGCACTAAACAGACAATAAAATACAGACAACTGCAATCTTGCAGATGTGAATGGAAAAAACAAAATTATGGTGCATTTCATTTTTTCTTATAAGTCACTGCCAAACCACTTCAATTAGATTTTGTGAATAGTTGTAAATACATAACAACGATGTTTGCTCAATGTTCACAGTTTGTGGGTGGAAATGGAGAGATTTCATTCAGATCTACGGAGAGACTTTTGTTTCCAAAGAGAAATGTTATACCAAACAAAAGGCATGTGCTATTTTAAGGCCTTTTTCCATAGATGCTAAAACAACACAATTAAAGTAAGACATCTATAGAAACAAGATCAAATATGTCAACAACAACATGAGTGCTCAGCTGGAAATCAAATGTATTTCTTTACATTATTATGGAGATGATATGCAACATTTTGTGATTGGAATCTGGATAAATTATTGGTGTTACTTTTTTAGAATATGTTTTAATGACTTGAATGTCAATCTAATTTTATTGTTTTTATGTAAAATACAAATTCATTGATGGTCCCTATTACTTTAACATTCGTTTTCTATGCAGGTAGTTTTGTATATGTATAAGTCATGATTTATTTATTTCACTTGCTTATTAATTATATCAATTGACTGGACCATAATTTGGGTGTAATATTGTATTTTACCTCATGTACGTCAGTTAAAAGGTCAGACAAAACATTTAATGAGTTATATAAGGAATCAGTTAAAACGTGTCATGCATGTTGTAACATCTAAATTAACTGGTAAATATTGCTTTGTATGACTGAACAAACTGAGAACATTGTTACCATGTTTACCTGTTCAAATATCAGTCATGCTCTTTTGAGTTGCATTTTTTTGCAGCCAAAATGTCTATTTTTATTGTATTTTTAATGAATGCAAAGTGTATTTCCAGCGAACCACTGATGTTGTTTTTTGAACTTGTTTCTATGGATGTCTAACTTTAATTGTGTTGTTTTAGCATCTATGAGGGAAAAAGGTCTTAAAATAACACTTTTTGTTTGATATTTCCATTTGAAAACAAAAGTTTCTCAGTAGATGATACTGAACGATTTTGGAGCGAAATCTCTCCATTTCCACCAAACATAACAAAAGTGAGAAGCTATAGGCTATTTGAAGTGTTGTCAACACATTAAAATAAATGCAACATGTTAATCATTTGATTTTATTCACAATTCCATTTAAAATTTGTCTTAAATATTTCAAATCAACATCAAAATAGAGTGGAACTTAACACATCAAATGTATGAATGCCACTGCATTAAATAATAAAATATAAAAGCAATTTTCTGCAGGATTTTTTCTTTCTAACATCACTTTTTTTTTCATCATTTTCGCTTGATGTGTTTGACTCAGCTGGTGTTTTGATGAGTTGTAGTGGATGTATGAAATAATTTCTCCTCGAGTTGTAGAACGACACAAAACAAGTCACAACAATTTTGTTTTATAATGTCAAACTTTTTTGTTAAATGTTTTGCTTAAAAAGTGTGCTTCTGATCTTTTTAATTCCATACTTCCAATATATAACATTTACAGCAGGGGAAACAAGGGTTCATTTTCAAAATGAAAGTTTCTTCAATGTCTGTATAGACACAAAACTTTAAAATCTTGTCTACAAAAACACACATTCCTGCATACTCGTATGTCACATGAACAGGAATTCCTGACAAAAACAATCATTTATCCTATGTAATCCTTTGATTTGTATTGAAAATGTGTTTATTAAACAGCATTTTTTTTAGTAAAAAAAAAGAAATAAAAATAAAAAAGTAAAATGATAAAACATAAAACAATTCATGAAACTAAAAATATTTCATACAAAGATAAACAATATTTGTATATAAGAATATTGAATATCTGGTCTGGATATACAACCGGAGCTTAAAAAGTGTGCTTCTTTACAATAAATGAGACTTGGTGTGATAATTTGTTCTCTAATGCAATATTAGTCAGATATATATATTTTTTTTTTACTATACACAGTCAAAAATTTGGAAGCATTACTATTTTTAATGTTTCTAAAAAAATAAGTCTCTTCTGCTCATCAATAAGGCATTTATTTGATTAAAAATTATACAGAAATATTGTGAAATTATTACAATTTAAAATAATGGTTTCCTATTTTAATACACTTTAAAATAGAATTTATTTCTGTGATGTAAAGCTGAATTTTCAGCATCATTGCTCCAGTCTTCAGTGTCACATGATCCTTCAGAAATCATTCTAATATGCTGATTTTTATTTATATATATATATATATATATATATATATATATATATATATATATATATATATATATATTTAATAAACTGTGATACTTTTTTTCAGGACACTTTGATGAATAAAAAGCATTTATTTAAAATAGAAATCTTTTTATATAAAAGTTTGGGATCAGTATTTTCTTTCTTTCTTTCTTTTTTTTTTTTTGAAAGAAATTAATACTTTTATTCAGCAAGGAAGTTAAATTGATAAAAAAGTGATAGTAAAGATTTATATTGTTAGAAGAGATTTTCTATTTCTTTTTAACTTTTTATTCATCAATGAAGCCTGAAAAAGTATCACAGGTTCCAAAACAATATTAAGCAGCACAACCTTTTCCAACATTGATAATAAATCATTATATTAGAATGATTTATGAAGGATCATGTGACACTGAAGACTGGAGGAATGATGCTGAAAATTCAGCTTTGATCACATAAATTACATTTTAAAGTATACTAAAATAGAAAACCATTATTTTAAATTATTATAATATTTCACAAAATTACTGTTATTTCTGTATTTTTGATCAAATAAATGCAGGCTTGATGAGCAGAAGAGACTTCTTTCATTAATGTTTCCAAACTTTTGACTGGTACTGCATCTAAACAATTTATGAGTTATGTGTCAAATTTCTGACTGTTTTCTCATGAAGGTTTTTGCAGTGGAGCGCATATCAACTCCCTCCATCCCACTTCATCTTGTGTCAGATCTGCAGCTTAAAATGCTCAATGTTCATCACTTTGAGCCAATCAGAAATCCACCCTTATCAGCCATGTCCAGATCATATTCAGCCTTTAACATTTTACAACTGAGGAACACTTTGTGATCAAACATGTTTTTGAACACCCTTAATCAGACCCTTTGAGGAGCAAGACCGTTAGAAGTACACAGTCCGGTACAGAGGACCACAGGAACTGGACACTATCCAGAAATGTAGCTCCCCACCAGCCTCTTTTAAGGTAGTCATTGACATCAAAGATATATAATGATATATATGATATATAATGACTTTAATTAAAACTGATTATAAATAATTTAGAAACATACAGAAAATGTTGAAACATCAGGTACAAAACATTATTTTACAAAACTGCATGGATAAAATGCACATGCTAAGATGTCTTTTTTATTGTACTTTATATGTTTATTATAACAAAATGGCTAAGCATCAATGTCTGCCTAATTTTGATTCGGTCAGAGGAACATTAAACAATTTGAAAGGAAAATAATAGGTTAATTTTGAAATTAATATATGCACATGAGTCTCTGGGACCTGAAAGTCAATCTGAACACTATGAGCACTAATGAAGAAAAAAACTGTTTACATTGAATACAAAAATAATGGAGATAAACTATATATATATATATATATAGAGAGATATATAGAGATATATAGAGATATATATATATATATATATATATATATATATATAGAGAGAGAGAGAGAGAGAGAGAGAGAGAGTGGTCAGAAATAATTGGGACTCTTGATAAATATGATCAAAGATGACTGTAAAAATAAATCTGCATTGTTTATCCATTTGATCTTTAATTCATAAAATTAGCAAAAATCTAACATTTCATTGAAGAAAAAGCATTGAAAGTGGGGGGAAATCACATGTTTTTCTCTAAAACACATTGGCCACAATTATTGACACCATTTTATTCAATACTTTTTGCAACCTCCTTTTCCCAAGATAACAGCTCCGAGTCTTTTTCTATAATGCCTGATGAGTTTGGAGAACACCTGAAAGAGATCAGAGACGATTCCTTCATGCAGAATCTCAACAGATCCTTCAGATTCCCACATCCGTGTTGGTGCTTCTTCTCTTCAGTTCACTCCACTCATTTTCTTTAGGGTTCAGGTCAGGGGACTGGGATGGCCATGGCAGAAGCTTCATTTTGTGTTCAGTGACACATTTTTGTGTTGGTTTTGATGTTTGTTTTGGATTATTGTCCTGATGGAAGATCCAACCATGGCCCATTATATGACTTCTAACAGGGACAGTCAGGTTTTGATTTTTTATCTGTTATTTGATAGAATCCATGATACCATGTATCTGAACAAGATGTCCAGGACCTCCAGCAGAAAAATAGGCCCACAGCATTAAAGATCCAGCAGTATATTTAACCGTGGGCATGGGGGTACTTTATCCATGTGTGCACCAAACCCATCTGGTGGGTTTGCTGCCAAAAAACTAATTTTTCAGTTTCATCTGACCATAGAAGCCGGTCCGTTTGAAGTTCCAGTCTTGTCTGATGACTGAATATGCTGGAGATTGTTTCTGGATGAGAGCAGAGGATTTTTCTTGAAACCCTCCTCAACAACTTATGGGATGTAGGTGCTGTTTGATCATTCTTTTTAGGCTTTCTGAGACTCAAGACTCAACTAATCTCTGCAATTCTCCAGCTGTAATCCTTGGAGAGTCTTTGTCCACTCAAACTTTCCTCCTCACCGTGAATTAGGATGATTTAGATTTGTAACATCTTTAGTTGATTGGAACTTCTTAATTATTGCCCTGATAGTGGAAATGGGGGTTTTTGTCTTGTGTTTCCTCATGTTTATGGCTGGACAATTTTATGTTCATGATCACCCCGGTGTGCAAAAAAAAAATAAATAAATAAAAATAAATAAATAAATGTAAATATGAATGGGAATATACTTCAGAGATATTTACTCACAAATAACTCTAGGGGTGCCAATAATTGTGGTTAGATTAAAATGGTTAGATAATAAAAAGGTTAGATTTTTTGCTAATTGTATGAATTAAAGATCAAAAGGATAAACAATGCTAATTTATTTTTATAGTCATTTTTGATTTACCAAGGGTGCCAATAATTCTGATCAAGGAAGCAGAATTGGTTGATTTTTTTAATTGCATACTTCCAATATCATATACAACAGTCAGGGTTAGTTATCATAATTTTTTTTTTTTTTTTAGATGTCTGCATTGTCACAAACGTTTAAATATTGACTACAAAAAGCATATTCACAGAACTCTTGACAAAAACAATATTTTTATCCTTTGAAGATCTGTTATGCTTTTTTTTTTTTTTTAACATAGTATATCTTATAATATTCCACAACAAATCTATATTGGAAATGTGTTATTCTTTGGATAAAGAGAAAAAATAACTAATGAATTTCAAAAACGATATAACCCATAGGCTACTTGCAAAAAAAAAAAAAAATTGAAAATTGAAATTGAAATTATATTAAAATTTAGTTCGGAGGACACATTTTCCCCAAAAATGTCCTAAGGTGTTTTAAAGCAACATAGACAGACAAGTTTTTTTTTTTTTTTTTTTTTTTTACGAGGGAATACAAAGGTTTTGCAAGCGAAAGCAAAGTTTCTCTGGGGAATGCAAAACCTTGAGAAAGAACGCAAAAACATTGAAATATTTTTTACTCTAAACTTGAGCATCTTTAGTTGAATTATCTTCCCATTAGTCTGTAAAACAGCTCCTGTTTTGTTTTATAAAAGGTTGTAAAAAGAGAGCAGCCTTGTGCTAATGTGGTTGCACGTGTTCAGAAATCCTTTGACTGGATTTCAGTGAGCAAAATAAACCATCTTACTGCCACCCAGTGGTGCAGTCCGGTACAACATTAGGGTGTTTGTCAACACACGCTTTTTCAAGCTGCACCAGTAGTATGCAGACATTTGCAGCCTTTGGACATTTATATCGAATGTCTCGAGTTTCTAGTATCTTTGGAGTCTGAATTATTCTCCGGATCTGCATATTAGTTTATGGAATCTTTAAAACATGATTCTAGCCTAGCATAAAACGTTCCCCAATGTCATTTGGCTGCAAAAATGTTTTTTTGTCCTAATTGGAACCTTTATTTATAAAAGTGTAAACTAGAATCATTATATGATAATCACCAAAGCTTTAATTGTAATTAAATTTTACTTAGGCTAATCAATTAGTAAATGCCTTTTGAGCAGAAAATATGACAAGTTACCATTGATGATTGATTTACTGTTGAAATATCTGAAATCTGTTTTACAGCCTAATTTTGATTAATTCAGTTCAATTGACATTAAGGCCTATTTACATAGCACTTTTCACAACACATACTGTTTCAAAGCAGCTTTGCTTGCAAAATGCATGTTTCTGCATTAGCTACAATTTGTAATCTGTTATTGAGGTGATAAAATAATGCCAAAATGTACAGTTCTAAGATGATAATCGTGCAGTTAGCTAATTCATGTATTCATATTCATTTAGGCAGACACAATGAGCTCATATGTAGCATATAATAAGTAATAATAAAATCTATTCCTGAATATCCTAAATAATATAGCTGAAATGGCTGTAAATGCATAAACTAAGATATGAACTCCAAGCAACATAATTATAGTAATAGCTATATAATGACGAAACCTGTCAAGCACAAAAGTAAATGTATACAACGGTGCTGCTGATGCATGTAAAATGTCCACTTGTGTCTGAGTCTGACACACTGATCACCATGGGAGTGACTCACTGTTTAGTGGCTCCCTCTTCTGGTCATTATTTAGTACTGAAGTCTAAAAGATTATAAATGTCTTAACCCAGCGCTTCGGACTCTGAGGCCCCCCATTGTCCGAAACAAAGTGTTTACAAACTTTTTTTTTCAATACAAATGAGGAATATTAATTTATAATAATTAAATATATAAAATGTTATGATTCCACATCTTACTTGCAATCATTTGCCATGTCTCATGTTCTATGGAGGGTAAAAATGCCATACACTGAACTGAGCTGGGTGATGGCATCACTGTTTTCTGCAGAGCTGCTTTATAGCCGAATTGAACTAATTTAATAATTCATGATCTGAACTGAATCAACAATGAACTGACTTGAGCTGAACAATGACACTTTTTTCTTTTCTTTTTAGAGCTGCTTTTACAGTGGAATTTAAATCTGTTTGTATCATTGAATCATTATTTGTCATCACTGTAAATCTGCTATGAAATAATCTGTTCTGTATATATAAAGCACTATAAATAAAGATGACTTGACATACATTGTATATGATTTTAACCCATGCGTTGTACATTTCAGCAGCCAGCAGCCTTAATAAGCGAGATGGAGGGGAAAAGAATGATAAATTGTCTGGAGCTTTGGCTCATTTGCCTCAATTTATTTCATTTAGACAGATTTACCATAGCATGCTGCTGTACTAGCAACTAAATCAACATCTATCATCTCACAAACAAGAAGGCTTTTCTCTCAGAAGGAAGGGTGACAAACACTTTGCATCTTGCATGTCTCAACACAGCTATTTTTCAAATGATCATCAATCTTACATGTTTTCTTGTCACCACTACCATGGTTCAGTATCATAAGACCATAAAACAAAAGTATTTACTTGTTATTTTCAAGCGTTCCGTAGTACATGTCCTATTTTATTAGTGCAACACTGAAATGAGTAACATTTGTGTATAGAGTATAGCACTAGCAACGGTAAGATCATATAGGTTCGATTCCCAAGGAATGTATGAACTAATGAAATGTATACCTTGAATGCTTTGAGAATTTCTTTGGATAAAAGCATCTGCCAAATATACATTAAATATCTCTCAAGTTTGGAGAGAAAACTGATTAACTTATCTCCCCACCACATTCATGTGCAAAAGTGCACATGAAAAAGGCAAGATAAGATGGGTATCTTTGACAATTCAGATAACAGGTTGGTAACGTGTATAACAAGAGGCGTTTGATTATTATCACATAATCCTCGAGCAGATATCCTGATATACTCGAGTGCCTTCAAGTGTTCACTTTTACATTCATAAGGCACTTTCAGCAGTCCAAGTGTGTCTTATTAAATATCTGTGTTAATTGGGCATTGTATTGGATATTAAGATTATTGTTGGCTCTTTGACAAATTGTCTTTGTTCCTCTTTTGTAAGTCATTTAGGATCAAAGTGTCTGCTTAATACATAAATGTAAATGTATTCATATTGCAATCAATTCTAATGTATTTGTCGCAGTATAACCTGATGTAATCGAATCAAATGCATCTGTTGCAAATTCAAGCGTGCATCACATTTTCAATGAATGTCATGTGAATCAGAAGTGATACACTTTCATTTCTGAATTCAGGTACAACAGTTCAAACCACTGAAAATTACACATCCTCTTCAGCCTGGAACAGATGTTCTCAGCCTTGGAGTCAAGATTTCATGATATTCAATATGTTTAGATTTTAATGAGGGTTTATTCATGAAAGCATGATTTTTATAGACCTAAATATGTTCTCTTGGACCTAAAATATTGACATAAACTAGTCACTTTTATACTCTGCGCTTTAAGCTTGATGTCGACTAGTCGCTGATCATGGCCTATAGAGGGCGCAAAAGTCCACTTTTACATTTTCCCAACAGTTAAAGGTGCTATATGTAAGATTTTCACTTTAATAAAGCATAAAAATACCCCAATACCCCTAAGGGTATTTCGACATTACAGGTTGCCAGTTGGTGGAAAACACAGCATTTTGCAGCCATGGAAACCAGCAAACAAACTGGGTCAGAGAATCGCAGATTCTACCTGACCTAAAAAGCCTCTACAACCATCTAAAAATCTCTATGACCGACAGCATATTAAAACACAGATAAATCAACTCATCAACTTACAGTGTGTAAGTCTCCTCAGCTTTTGTTGCGTGTCCTCAAGCTGGCAACCCACGTCTTAGAAGGAGGGGGTGGGGCAAACAATATTTTGAATTTAGACTGCAGAACCTATTTCGACCACTGGGTGTCATTCCTACATACAGCACCTTTAAAATGACATACCCTGCGTCTCAATCAGCTACCTATAGCTCCCTAGGTCGTGAATCAGTATATCATGTAAATTAATGTGGCTGACTCTCTGATCAGTACCCTGACTGCTGAACTAGGAAGCTGATTGAGACGCAGGGATACTGATTTATACTTCTACGCCGGAGCCTCTGTGCCATAGGCTATTCGTCTGTTTTCATTTATACTTCTGCATTGCGTTGTTACATTTTTGAAGTGCGCATGAGCCCATTCTGCGTGGCGGTGTGCACGGCAAATTTTGTAAATTTCCGCGCAGCTCCGCATCCCACAAATGTGAGGTGAATCTGGCCAAGTATGTACATCTCACCTCACCAGCACCCAGTTTTTGCGTCTAAATTAATCGTTTAACATTTACAAAATGTGCCTACAATACCAGAAATAATACCCTTTAGTGAAAATAAAGGTCCATGTTTAATAAAAATGTTCACGAAACTAAATAAAAATGTCTAGTAAATTTAGAAAATATTTTAGAGATCGTTAATTTAGTTGTATACATATTCTTGTATCCATGTACCTTTCTTCTTCTCAACGCTGCGTATAGGATACTGCTGATCTAGAAACAATTTCTCAGAGTCACCCCCTGTCGTTTCAAAGAATAGAACAACGGCAAGCGCATCCAGTATAAAACATGACATCTAAACGTCTCGTCCATTTGGGGAGATGCGCGCAGTCAGCGGAGGCTCGCAGTGCGAAAAGTATAAATCCAGCTTAATGCTACTGCATTGTAACCAAGCGGCAACCTCCCCCTTTCTCTCGTGAAGCCAATACGGACGTAACTTAAACTGCGATTCATCGACTGGCCGCTAGGGACAGGCTCCAAAAGAGAGCAGAATCTCATAGAGTCCCAGGTTAAATTGGCAGAAAAAAACATGTTTACAAGTTGGTTCAAATTGTGGTTTTGGTCTATACTGCTATTTTTGCCCTTCATGACAACTCTGAGGGGGGTGAATTTTTTTATAACTTATCCGTTTAAATTATATTAAGCCTTAACGGGCTCGCACACCGGACGCGAAGCTCAGCGCAGCGCCACGACACGTTTTTAAAATTCGAACACATTATTTTCTATGAGTGTACGCACACCGGCGTCGATATTCGGCGCCTGTCTGCGGCGCCCAGAAAACAATAGAAAACAATGTTAAGACATGTCGCGGCGTTGCGTGGCGCTGAGCTTGCGTCCGGTGTGCCCCTTTAAAGTTCTGCATAATTTAGGGCGTGGTCACTTGAGTGACAGGTAGAGTGCGCTGCTGTCTGTTAGCCGTCATGTTACCTCAGCTGCCGCTGAATTTGGCATCTCGGCCGTTTTTGTGCTTTTTTTCTCGATTATTTTATACAATTATAAAATATGGCTTGCTGCATAATATTCGAGACTGATGTGTGTCTGTGTAGATGTGCATGCATAGGGAAGAGACACAGAACACACATTGGCTGAAAGTTTTGATTGTGAGATTTACTACAATGACAATGGCAGGAGGATATCAAAATCCGACAGCACTGCTTGGATATTATAACTAAAACTGCTGCACTATTTTGAAAAAAAATATACTTTGGACACAGGCTCATTTGTTTGTTAGATACGATTGTATACAGTTTTACAACATAAAGGCTGCTCAGATTGCATCCTTTCTTGAAGAACGATGACAGAGAGCAGATCATTCAGAAGAAATGTGAAATGTTTTTTTGTTTTGCAATGGACACTTTACCCAAGTGCCACAGATTGGATTCATCTCGCGATCTCCATTTCATTATAAAGGTATGAAGTCCCATTTGATTTTCCATGTTGTTGTTATTTGCACACCCAACACTACTGGTGTTGGAGCATCTATATCTTAAAGAAACACCGTAGATTGACAGTAAACTTTTAGAACGTTCTGATGATAAAACTTATCTTCATTAATATTCTACATCGTATATAAGATATAACATGGTCACGTCGAGCTAGGTGGGCATGGTTTCAGCAACCAGTCACATCAGCTCAAACCACCTCCCCGCCTCTTTGCCCATTTTCAGTTATCCGGGAGTGACGTGCGGTGACGCACAGCTAAGATGGCCGCGGCCTCATTTTCGCTTCAAAACTGCTGTTCAGAACTCTATGGGTGACGTCACGGACGCTACATCCATATTTGTTTAAAGTCTATGATTGTAACGCGAACGCACACGGGCAGCGCGCACACAGAAATATTCAGTAGTGCAGAAATGTACAACAAAATAGCTTAGATGGAAGCTTGTTTCCGCCACTGAATAAAAAAAGTAAATTGTAACTTTTTATCTCACAATTTTCGATTTTTTCCTCAGAATTGCGAATTCCTCAGAACTTTGTATCTTAAAATATATTGAGTTTGTATCTCACAATTTTGACTTTATAACACACATTTGTTAGTTAATTGCGAGTACTTTTTCCCTCAGAACTGGATTTTATAACTCGCAATTGCGAGCGTATATCTCACAATTCTCAGAAAAGAAGTCAGAATAGCGAGATATAAACTCGCAATTGAGAGAAAAAAAGTCAGAATTGCAAGAAAAATGTCAGAATTGTGAGTTTATATCTCGCAATTCTGACCTTATTTCTAGCAATTGAAAGTTTATAATGCTCCATCTTGAGTTTATAACTCGCAATTCTGACTTTATTTCTCATAATCGAGTTTATATCTCTCAGTTCTGACATTATAACTCGCAATTGCAAGTTTATTTCTCTTAATTCTGAGAAAAATCAGAATTGCGAGGGAAAAAAAGTAACAATTGTGAGATAAAAAGTCGCAAAAAGTTTTATATGGAAGCTTGTTTCCACCACTGAATAAAAAATTAAAAAGGTAATTGTGACTTTTTACCTCACAATTAGGACTTTTTTCCTCAGACTTGCATGATATAAACTCACAATTGCAGGAAAAAAGTCAGAATTGCGAGCTATATATATTTTTTACCTTATTTCTCGCAATCGTGAGTTTATAACTCGCAATTCTGAGATAAATAGTTGCAATTACCTTTTTTATTTTGTTATTTAGTGGCAGAAACAAGCTTCTTCTAGCATATATTTTTTAGTAAATAAAACCCACAGCTTCACTAGTAGAGAGATGCTAGAGTTAATTCACACACGCAATCTCTGTCACTAATGCACTCATATAAATATAATCTTTACTGTGCTACTGTATCTGTATCTAATGTACAACGAGCAGAAATCTGTGTGAAATATAATGACCCAAAGACAAAAGAACTGATAAAAATATGCCGTTATGTTGGAGCAATAGTGTTCAAGTCACAGCTTGAGGTTCAGGCTTATTTGTTTGTTAATGATGTTATCAGCGATGCTCAACTTTAATCACATAAATGTCAACTAAAAAAAAAAAAAAATCTTGTCTTCAACCCCTAACATAAACGGGTCAAAGGTGAATACGCAGAAGTGAAAACGCTGGTACTGTTTGTTAGCACATACATTTCCAAATTGGAGAAAATTTGATATGCATAAGCATGATACGTAAGTCCAGTTCTCTCTTTCAGGTTCGTGGACCAAAAAAGGTTGCCTACTAGATTTGATCATGAACAAATCACCTCAAAAGTTCTCCCACTACATTCTACTTTAGATGTTTTACTCATTTGACCTAGGGAATAATGAGGACTATTCAAATGAGTCTCTTCATGTAAGTGCTTTCATCTTGACAATTTCTCCACCACAAAAGTTAAATGGCTTTACCGTCTCTTTTCACTGGAGTCATTGCGTCTTTATGTCCACTGAAGTCTCACTTAGACTTTCTATCAAACGCTTCTGCCGTCTGCTTAATAATTTGTGCCAGGTGATTAGGTGTGTTCTGATTTTAGTACATCTAAAATGGGCTCTGTGATTGATCTGGTTGCACTCTGGAGCCAATTAAAGTGGTTAATCGGGGGCCGACGACTGCCGAATTAAAAGAGATTGAGAATGTGTGATTGGAAATTTGCCGCCGGAGGAAGTGACTCTTGCATCTGTCTGACAATACAGGCACGATGGTGTTTGTTTTAACTGAATCGCTGCACATTATAAATACAGTCCAAAATATAGTGAAAATCCAGATTAGAGATTTCATAGTGGAAACTATTTTGAAACAGAACTAAATATTAATTTCCAATAAATATCACCAATAGAAGTAGAAAACATTTTAGTATAAACGAGTCAGAAACATAGTGACGAACAGCAGAAGAAGCAGAGGTTTAAATGATTCAGTAAATCATTTATTTGATCAGTGAATCCTCTTCTGCATGAATCAATCAACTGAATCGATTCACTTAAATGAATCGGTACCATACACAGCAATGTAGAGCAATGTTAAAACATTATAGAATATTAATATAGCACTTAATAAAGAAAACAACCCAAATATTAATACCTCAATGGACTTTCACTTCTATATCATATATTTAGTGCATACTTTGCTGAAGTTTCCTGAAACAGATACTTTAATTAAGTAAAAGAGTAATCTAATGTTCTTTCTTCTAGAGTTTCTGATCTCAACACCACCAATCTGTTTAGATTTTACAAAACACCAAAGTTTGTAATCAAAAGGAATTATTTTTTTTTTTTTTATATAATCAGTAACTCTCTCATGTTGTTTACCAATTCAAATGTTTATTTTCTCATATGCATTAATTCTCAGAGTTTATTCTGGGATTGGATCATAGGGAATGTACCCAAGATGCCTTAAAACTCTGCCTACAGAATTCGTTTTTGGAACCTTAATCTCTTCCTGTTAAAGCAACTCTCATATCATTTTAATCAATTACTCTGTAAAATGATTCTGTCATTTAAAATGGGATTTTTCTGCAGAAATCCAGAGGATTTTCAATTTGAAAACCCACTTTCTACTGTGAGCATGATGCAAGATTCTGCAACATTCCTGGCAATAGCACCTGGAGAACTGAAGGTCAGTGGTATTTACTGTTTAGCCATCTGACAAAAGTTACAGGCTTTGTACTGCAAAAATGCATTACATTGTTAATTATTTAGTTGCATGTGCATATAATCTGGAGTTTTGATGATGCATTTGTATGCATTGGGTGAAAAAAAATATCATAGGCTTATACTTAAATTGTAAGACTAACACACAGCATATAAAGAAACTGTGTGGTCAATCCATTATAAAAACACACCTAGAAACTAGAGCTGCACAATTCTGGATAAATTGAGAATCACATTTTTTTTTTTTTTTAAACATAGATCACGATTCTCCCATGATTCTAAACAGACAAAATAACATGTAATTTATGTAATTTAGGTTCTGACAAAATGTTAATTGCTGCAGTCTATTTAAAGGGGACCTATTGCAGCAAGTCTCTGTTGTCCCCAGAATGTGTCTGTTAAGTTTCAGCTCAAAATATCCTACAGATCATTTATTATAGCTTGTCAAATTTTCCCCTATTTGGGTGTGAGAAAAAACACACCGTTTTTGCGTATATCCCTTTAAATGCAAATGAGCTGCTGCTCCCAGCTCACTTTCCAGAAGAGGGCGGAGCTTTAACAACTTGCACTTCGGTTTCTCAACAACAAAAAAGCTGGAGAATCTCACGCAGGCAAAATGACGATTGTCAGTAACGGTGTTCAGGAGTCAGACACTGATGGAGAGACTCAGGAAGAAGTTACAACTTTTAGAATGAAACTGGACATTTCTGAACAGTTGGATACATTTATGTAGTTGCTGTGGAGTTGATTCAACTCATCCACTAGCATGTGCCGTCATGTTAATCTTTTCTGCAAATCCAGTGTTGACCCTGATTTGTGAAGCAGCCTGATGTAAAATAACGGTATGGCAACAACACTCTACAACAACAACTCTCCCTCTTCTCTAAAGCAGCCCAGCATGGCCTCACCCCCTTTGTTGCGTGTTCTTGGGGACAAATATTGGGGTTTGTGATGTCACCAACCCGAGAAGAAGCTTGTTGTAGTAGGCCTAGTTCTTTATAAAGCGATTTCTGTAAAAAAAAAAAAAAATCTCCTTTTTACATTGAACTTTGAGCGTTGTAACTTTGCAAATGTTATTTATTCTCAAACAGCAACATTACACGCAAACTAAAAAAAAAAAAAAAAAAGTGTAATCATAAATCTTAAAGTGTTTAATGATCTGAATTAATTATTAAAAAATAAAATGATTCAATGTCTCACTCATACTTTTTTTGAAAAAATTATTAAAATGAATTATTATCGTCATTATCGTACAAATCACTCAAAGTAATTATTATCGTTATTATATATTATCGTTATATCGCCATGCTATTCTCAAAAGGTTTACTCTATTTACTCTACTGATCGCTTCCATAGACATCAGTGTTTATACATGAACTATAAACTTTATCCCAGGACTTCTGTGATAATATGAATATTTAAAACACAGAAATAACAATACTGTGTGGTTGAAAACACTGTTTGTAAAGCTGTTTATAGTTTCATACCTATGAATGACAACTAAGATCGCATAAGTATTTGAATCGAGATCACAATCTTTCAGTGATTAAACGTGCAGCTCTACTAGCGTGATCTCATGAGAATACGTGTATATTTTTACGTTAAGTGTGGTTCTACCACACGTACATTTACTTACGTTTTCATATACACAAAAAGTACAACACTGACGTAGTTATAGCACTTAAACGTAAAAAAAATACGTATTTACAGTAAAAAAAATATTAATCATGTAACGTAAAGTGTGAATGTATATGGACTCCCATATTAAAGGGTTAGTTCACCCAAAAATAAAAAAAAATTCTGTCATTTATTACTTACCCTCATGTCTTTCCACACCAATGGAGCCCTGGACATGACGTGAAGGAAAAAAATAGTAGGCTAAATCATGTGCACGATTTATTAATTTGTTCCCTCGATTTAGTAAATTGAAGGAAGGAATTAGTAAACCGTGCACATGATTTTTTTTTCTTGCATGTCAACGACCTCAAATAGGCTACTTTAGCACGTGCATTGCAATATTCTAGCAACCACTCAGCAACAACATGGCACTGATTTTTACAGGGGTAAGCACCACTCTAATAACATTTAAAATACATTTAAATGTAATATAATTATTAATGTATAATAAATCTCATTAGAATGACTTGTGTGTAAATGTAAAGGAAACTTATATCACCTGCTCCTATATCTGTTCAGACGATTGAGTCAGTTTGAGCATCTCAAACACACATTAAATGCGGTGACAGCACCAAGTAAGTTTGACTACGCTGGGCATCACTTTAAAAGAGCATTAGGAATTCTGGCAGCGCCTCCGTTTGTGCTCATTTGTTGGAGAGCATGAGACGCTCTATCTTTCAGTACAATAATCACATCTGTCTCCCCCATCTACCCCCTTCAGAGCGACAGGATGTGTCTTCCTCACTGGCAGGCGCAAGACAAATGATGCTTTTCCCTTTCGCATCACCTCAGTGCCGCTATACCATCTCCTCTGCATTGAAAACATTTTTTGTTACCCTTCACTTGGTGAATGTAATTGAGAAGCAGCCACGATGCAGTCGTGTCTCCAAATCGGAGTCTATTTCACTGTGCTAGCAATTTACGGCCCTTGGAGAGAAGTAAGGGATTCTCTGACTTTTGCAGGCTCATTTTACTCACTTATGCACTCAACTCTTGTTCTTCAAGCGGTAGTTCACCCCTCAAAAAATGGAAAATCCTGCAGTTTCACCCTCATATTGATCCAAACCGCCATGACTTTCTTTCTTACGTAGAACACAAGAGGACACATTTGTCACACAAGAGGACAACAGCTCGCTCTTGTCCATGCAATTACAGTGAATGGATGAATTATGAAAATCTAAAAATTATGGAAAGCCCCATAAAGCAGTCCAGAATTATTCTTTTGAATCACTTTCCACACTGAATCACAACAGTTTTATGAAGCATTGTAAATACAATTGTATAGGCTATTTTTACATTTCTATTGCAAAAGTAATATTCATACACTGTCATGATTTGTTATCATAACATTTTGTCTTTTGTCAAATCAACTTATATAATTAATGTGGTTCAGATAACATCATATTTTGAGTTTCTGTTGATTAAACCAATCGCCTTCATTGTATTAACTCAAATTTTTAATTTCAATGAACTCAAATTTTTAAGGAGCCCAACTTAATTTTTTAAGTTAAACCAACAATTCTTTTTACAGTGTTTTTATTTGAATAATATTATTTTAAGACTACACAAAGAAATTGTTTGAGTTGCAAGATTGTAGAGATAAGATTTATTCAAAAATATTTTAGCAAAAATAGGGTTAGCACACAGAAAATGTCCTTTTTTTTCCCCTTGTAACTTCTTTTTTTTTGTCGTTGTTCTTGAAATTGTTGTGCTTTTTTTATTAATTAAGTTTGAGAGTATATAAAGATTAATTCTATGTATTAAAAAGATATATTTATTTATTTTGTAATATATTCATATTTTATATTTATTTTAAGTACATTTTTAAGATTACACAGTAAAATTGTTTTGAGTTTGTGGAGGTAAAAATTGTCTAAATAATATTTTAGCAAAAAATATTATTTCAGGAAAAAGGGGCTTTAGCACATGCCATTTTACTATCAATAACTAACCACACACACACACACACACACACACACACACACACACACACACACACACGTTTGTTTTTGTGAATTGTGGGGGTAATGGGTTTTATACCGTACAAACCGTTTTTTCTATTGCCCTACACCAACCCTACACCTAAACCTAACCATCACAGGAAACTGTGCACATTTTTACTTTCTCACAAAAACTCATTCTGTATGATTTATAAGCCTTTTGAAAAATGGGGACATGGGGTAATGACCTCATAAGTCACCCTCTCATTGTAATATGTCATACCCATGTCATTATACAAATTTGTATCCTGATATGTCACAAAAACATATGCACACACAAAACTCCCCCCCCCCATTTTTTCTTTGGCATTTTCTTGTAACTGTTCTTGAAATTGTTATATGTTATTTCATTATTAATAAATAATACTTTTAAGTTTGAGAGTGTAGGAAGACTCGATTACGTCATTTTCAATGATTCATGGGAGTTGGAGATCACTTTCCATTTCCATGGTAACAGCAATCTCTCTCGAGGATCATGGGCTACATCCGAAATCGCACACTCTCTTGAGTACTTATTTTGAATAAGTTATTACTTCATGACCACTAAACAAATTATGCTCTACATAGTATGAGTGTGCGTCGTATGAATGTAATTCGTACGTTCTACATTTATCATGTTATCATTATCATGTGACCTACCAGGGTCAGTTACATCACTTCAAATCCTCTCCCATGGCCTTATGGGATAGTAAAGGATCCATTGTATGCACACTTCAGATTTTTGCCAGAAGTAATAAGTCAATCGGGTACTTCTTATACCTACTAGTGAGTACTGTGAATTCGACTCTAGTCACGTACAGTTTTTCGTCCTACTATATAGTAGGGAAGTATGCGATTTCGGATGAAGGAATAGTGTAGTCCGTCATTGGGAGGTTTGTAATTAAACACAGTAGGCCTGTTTTAAAAATGTTAAATGTTAAAATCACACTGACTTCTACAGAAGCATATTTCATCACTTAACAATCCCACGGTAGGTATGACTTGAAAGGTTTATAGATTGTCGTTAAAAATCAGTTTCTCTATGAAGAAAATGAATGGGATTTTTTACTTCCCGAACCTGGCTGTTGGCGCTCTATTATGTAATAATTCATTGCACTTAAATTTTTTAAGGGCTTTGCACTTGGAAGTCGCTTGAGGAAAGCAGTAGGCATGTATAATGTGAGATAATAAAGCAACAAATGAACAGGTGATAATGGCAGCCAAGCGTTACCTGACCACTCTTATTTCACTTCATCCCTCATTTTTCTTCTTATGTTCAGGATCTGAGGACAGTCTTGATTCATTATAATACATGGAAAAGAAGAAAGGGTTTGAGGCTATTTTTTTAGGTATATTTTAAATATTTGTTTAATGGCATCTTTTTACTTGGCACTATGAATACTGATACCAGTGCAGTACTTATATCTCTATTACATGGATTTTCCCCCTCAATTTTAGCCATTAATTAGAGCCATTCAACATTACAGTATAATTGAAAGCTATTGATTTTAAGACTTTAGAATAGACATTTAATAGACTTTAAAAATATAACAACTTTTATTTTATTTGAACTTAAAACAATCTTCACATAAACCCATTGTAATAAATGTCACATTTAGCTGTGCCCTTTAATATATCAGGGCTCAATGCTAAGGGTTTTTTTTTTTCTACTGGGGCATTTCAGATTTTTACCTGACCTGCTAAAATGCATACAAATGTTTTGGTTTTCATTGTTTATGACCCATGTAACTTTTAAACAGTGCTTTTGTTGTTTGATTAACATTAATGACAGACAGCAGCAGGTTTATTAGGCTGCTGTCACTTTAAGACCTGACGACCCTCCTTTTTTTCTCTTCAATTTATGTTTATTTAACACTTTAGCTGATTTAAGACTGAGTCAACAAAATGAGAATTTAGACATAATTTTTTTTTTTTTTTTTTTTTTCCCGTTCAAGCACAAAAGAGACCCAAATGTGGAACTGGCATAGTACAGTACAGATTTTAGTTATATTTTGCATCTTATCACTCTACAATGGTTTAATAGCACTTGAATGAATGATAGTGCAATCATATATTGTAGCGCAGCTAAACGATGACAGAAAAAAAAACAACGGATACTGCGTTATTTGCGTTAAATATTTTTAACGCGTTAAACTAAAAAAATTGTAAAAAAAATTGAATCAATGTAAATTCATGTGCATTACTCTTAAAGTTGATGCATCTTCTTTGTTAAATAAGCATTACTTTATAGTAGATCATAAAAGAACAAAAGAAACAAAATACAATTCTATTTTGTAATTTTATATTAACAATGTAATGTTCTCAGAACCAAGTCAATCTCATCAAGTTAGTGTTTTAAGCATTTCTACATTCATTCCAAAATAATAACTAAAGGCAATAATAATTTAAACAATATATTTTATTTGTGTATTGCGGTTTTTCTTTTTAATTGTCAACCTAGGATATTTTGGATCATCAGTCATGCTCCATTAACACCGTCTGTCACAGACACGAATTGTAGCTAATTTTAATGCTTTCAAATCACGACTCACGACTTTGTAGCGTTCCAGGAAAGTCATGCCAAACTGCGTAAAAGTGTAAACAAACCAACATGGCGGACCGTACGGGGCTTATGCTCATTAATTATTTCTGTCGCCAAAGGTGCTTACTCCTTGCTTATTTGAGGGAAACAGAGGAGGAAAACGGCGCATAAGGCAAGAGAAGCTGTTATACCTTTTATTTTACCGTGTACTTGCAAAAACACGGCATCCGTAGGGGCTGCCATTGTTGTTTCACGGGCTATGTGACGTCAGAACTCGTAACTGGGAGTACATTGATGTAGTACGAGTTCACGGGTGGGAAGTCACGGCTTTGACTGCTGTTCCAGTGCACTTTCACGGGTAGAAGGTAGGAAAAACACGGGTTGCCTGGAACGCGGCATAATTTCACCAAACTGATTGCACAAATAAAAAACCCTGCAGTCATCATGCTTTCAGTCCATTTCAAGTTTGATTTTGACGTGACATAAAGCGGTGATATCTAACTGTGATCTGTTTACTTACTTTTCAATTAGTTTTACCATTGACGCCATTAGTTCAGTCAAACTGATGCGCGGAATGCGCACATCAACAAGAGGCGGGATTTATCGCACAAGCCAATCATATCCAATCACAACCAATTACATCCAATCATAGCGCGATGGAGACATTGCCTCCTCTCACGTGACTTTCCCCCATTCATTCTCAATTACCCCCCACAAAACCCACCGCACGCCGGGGGTCTGATGATTTTAAATGGTTTTCTATGAAAGGAAAGGGAGGCACGACTCCATAGACTGTAAAGCATGACTCCTCTGTGTAACTTCACCTGCGGGTGTCGCTGTTGGGCAGTGTTCCTTAAGAAATACGTGTGACTTGCGCTCTTTTTAATGTCATAATTTGTAATATTTGTGTTGTTTTATATGTAATATGGATTATTTTCTCATCCTATTCTTTTGAGGAGGCACTGCCTCCCTTGCCTACTTGGAGGAAACGCCCCTGATATATATATATATATATATATATATATATATATATATATATATATATATATATATATATATAGAGAGAGAGAGAGAGAGAGAGAGAGAGAGAGAGAGAGAGAGAGAGAGACAGTTCACTCCTATTACTTATGAATGGGAAAAACTGCAACACACAAAATGTCGGAATGTCGGAATAGGTCCCGCCTTCTAAAAGAGCCAGTCGCTGATTGGTAATGTCATTGCATCACTGCAGCTGTCATTAAAAGCTCAGGTTCCCATAGAAACCTAGGACTCGCAATTAGGACTGTACATGCACATTGGCTTGTATATAGACTGATCCAGTTATTTTTAACGCTATTTGAGCATAAGAAACACAACTTATGGGACAGTTCATGTCAGATTCTGTTGCTGATTTCAAATATGTTCTTTAATTGTGAGTTTGCCAAGCAGTTTTTGAGGGGATTCCCCCATTCAGATAGATAGGACTTGGTCTTGGATGCCCGAAATAGCTGCCCGGAGGCTTTGCAAATATGGCTGCCGAGTGAACAGACTTTTCTTCAAAGGGATTTTTATTCGGTGCTGCATGAAAAAAAAAAAAAAAAAAAGTCCTTATAAAAATGGAACTCTATAGAGCATGTCAACCTTGCAACAAGTTCATAAACAGGAACATTACATTGACTTTATTCATCTCAGTGAAAAATTTGTTTGCTAGCACTAATATGAATCTGTAATCTTCCCTGTCGTTTAATAGGATGATGATTTTTGAATCATTTGCAAGATGATGCATTTTCAAATAAGACCTGAAATTGAATGCGCACATCATATTTGCAGCATCAAATTAACATGCCCTCCAAATTACCGATAGTTTCTGTTAGATGTGTTTTGTGTGCAGACAACACTGATGCATTAGCAGGCTAATACAAAAAAGATGTGTTTTTGCTCAAAGTCTACAATATAAACCATCTCTGAATAGATATACAGTCACCCCAATGATAATTTGGACACTTGAGCATACTTTAAAGTCTGAATGGCATTACATTAGATAGATCTTTTTTTCTTTTCTTTTCTTTTTTTCTTGCAATGACATTGAGACATTTAATCATCCGCATAGGTCTTGGGGCCACTGTGCACACAAGGAATCATGTTTATTGTGATATCAATTCCCTTTTAAACTAAATAAAACTTTATTATTCGCAGGATACCTTTATCAATATCCTATATCATCTGTATTCAGTGCCATTTCTCGTAAACACACCCTTCTGTAAAATCAAAGGAAACAGACTTTTAGCTGTTGCACTGAAATCTTCTAGTGTTTTCCGTGATCCTGCATGCAGCTTTAATCAGGACACCGTTGATGCACAGATCTTCCCTCCGCTGTCTTTAGGGATTTGTCCCCAGGCCCGGTTTGAAGGAGTGACCAAGAGACAGCTCATTTATCTCCCGACAAAAGAAAGCCATCTCACATTCACCCCAGCCCAAATAAAATCCCCCTTAGGCTGGAATTACATATTGATTTGATATAATAATAAATTCCCCTTCTTCCACACACCCGATTGCTCGCCGAGATAAAATTATCTGTTCTGGCAAGGTGAGGGAGGGAAGCAGCACGGTGGGTGTCGTTATAGCGACCGGCCACCAGAGGGCAGTAGAGACATATGGCTGCGACTGGCAGTCTGTCGATGATGAAAAGCTGCTCTATTTAGGACTCTGGCTGAGGGAAGCGCCATGCAAAACAATGTGCACGCTTGACTGTGGAAAACACTTGATGCTTCAAGGCTCACTCTTTTCATCTTTCCGGCTGTCACAGATGTTCCACTGTGAAGACATCTTTCCTGTTTCATACACCATAGAATTTCATGTGTGGTTCTCCCATTTTCTCACACCAGCTGACTTTTAGCATCCTTAAAAAGGCATCTCGTGTGTGGGCACGTTAAGAGAATGGATTACATCTGTATTTTTCCCCCCCGTGCATGTCAACTCCACCAGGATGTTGACTTTAAAGTGTTTGCCTCTACAAAAACCTCTGAAATACACAATGCAGATGTATATTGTTTTAAAAAGGGTTGGTGTGGAGTCATTTTATTCTACTAATAATGTTGAATTTGGTAACTCTTTACAATAAAGTCTCATTTGTTAACATTAGTTAATGCACTAACTAACATGAACTAATAATATTTTACAGCATTTATTAACTTTTGATATGTTAGCTAGGCTACTAAAAATGAACTTGTAGAATTTTCGGTAACACTTTAGACTACTGATCCTTCATTACTGAATAACTACACAAGAACAAATGAGTAATGCATTATTAACACTCTAGTAACTACTATTAACTAACAAGTAACTCTGATGAATGAATTAGTAAGTATTAGTGCAGTTAAAGGTGGTAGTTCACTATTAGCTAATCAGTATCTATTGTTTTTTTTTTCATTCCTCCCAGAGAACTACTTTAGAACTGCTATACAGGTTCATAATTAACATGAATGATGCATAATGTATAATTAATTCTAAAGTAAAGGCCTTGGTTACCCACTAGTAATGTAACTACTAGAGAGGTAAAACAGAAAAGCAAATGGAGAATAATTAGCATAGCTGCTGTTCATAACGTTAAGCAAAGATAGTCATGTGCAATTGATCTGATATGAGATGCATTATGTGAACGCTTGGCTAAAGAGATGCATCTTTAATCTAGATTTAAACTGGGTGAGCGAGTCTGAGCAACGAACATTATCAGGAAGACTATTCCAGAGTTTTGGAGCCAAATGTGAAAACGCTCTCCCTCCTTTGGTGGACTTAGCTATCCTAGGTACAACCAGAAATCCAGAGTTTTGTGATCTTAAAGAGCGTGAAGGATTGTAGGGCGATGGAAGATCAGTTAAGTACACAGGAGCTAAACCATTTAGAGCCTTAGGTCATTAGCAATACTTTATAATCGATACGGAACTTAATGGGTAACCAGTGTAGAGATGATAAGATTGGTGTTATATGATCATATTTTCTTGGCCTGGTAAGAACTCTAGCAGCTGCATTTTGCACTAATTGTAGCTTATTTATTGAGGAAGCAGGACAAACAGCTAATAATGCACTACAAGTAATCTAGTCAAGATGTCATGAAAGCATGAACTAACTTTTTTCTATCAGAAATAGATAACATATTCCATATCATAGCAATGTTTCTGAGGTGGAAGAAGGCTGTTTTTGTAACATATGAAATATGATTTTCAAAGGATAAGTTGCTGTCTAATATAACACCCAGGTCTTTAACTGTCGAGGATGGAGCAACAGTACAACGGTAGTTCTCTGGGAGGAATGAAAAAACAGTAGTTACTGATTAGTTAATAGTGAACTACCACCTGAGCACTATTACTTACTAATTCATTAATCAGAGTTTATTGTTAGTTAATAGTAGTCACCAGAGTGTTAATACTGCATTATTCATTTGTTCCTGTGTAGGTATTCATCAATGAAGGATCAGTATTCTAAAGTGTTACCGAATTTTCTTTATTTTAGTTTGTTACCTGGTTCTGGAACCAATAGGCCATGGTTTTGGTCTGGATTGAACACACTTCAACATGAGCAGCCACTAAGAACTTTTGACAGTAGGATGCTATGTATCCTTTTAAGGCAGAACTGCATGTATCTTGTGCAAAGCAGGCAATCCCAGAGTGCATTGCAAGTGAAATTGATTTTAAATGATCATATATTCCTCATGGATGAATTTTTTTCACTGAGCATCTCAAATTCATCATGAATGGTGCATTCAATGCTGCCTTTATAAGGCATCTTAAAGGGATAGTTCACCCAAAAATGAACATTCTGTCATTAATTACTCACCCTCAAACCCGTAAGACTTTCGTTCATCTTCAGAACACAAATGAAGATCTTTTTGATGAAATCTGTTCCTCCATAGACTTCTACGCAACAGACACTTTGACGCTTCAAAAAGTTCATAAAGGGATTGTAAAATCCATATGAATTAAGTGGTTTAGTCCAAATTTTCTGAAGAGGCTCAATCGCTTTATATGATTAACAGGTTTAATTTAGGCTTTTATTCACATATAAACATTGATCAACTAACATAAACAAAAGCTCAACTGATCCTGAATGGTGAGTGAGAACAAACCTCTCGAGGAAGCTCAAACGTGGTGCGTAACATGAGAATAAACATCACTGGTTCTTGGGGAAGCTCAAACGTGACACGTAACACCCGAGAATGAACCTCATTGGTGCAAACATTTGAACTTTTGTTTACCATAACTGATGTGTGAGTTGATGAATGTTTATATGTGAATAAAATATATATATATATATATATATATATATATATAGGCAGGCATCATCCTAGGTTTTGGAACAGAGCTGCATCTACAGTAACGGATGAAAAGCTAACCGTGGTAAACATCTTTGGCGTTACACCACAATCCCCTTAGATAACCTCTATTTATTCTCAAAGCCATGCATCTTTACATACATTATCTTTTTCTCTCAGTGATACAAAGAAAACAATTCCGTATCATATCAGCCAGTTTATAATGACCCCTTTTACCCCGAAGAGCGAAGTATGATTTGTATTCTGTCTGCTAGCCTGTAGATATATCTATAACTCCAGGCCTGTGCTCTCTGAGGAACTATGATGAAGTGAGCCAGTCACTAAATCCTGCTCTCATTTTTTTTTCTCTGATCGCTTTTTTGGATAACGGACACCGGAGATATCAGGTGTCTTATATCATCGACAGGACTCTATTGTTCTGAAGGGTGATGGCACCAGATGCTGATGCAGGGCGACTGTCTGACCGCTGAAGATTTCAGTCACGATGGGAAATTCGGCTTGTATTTGGCATTTTGACTGACAGCACCATGAGAAAAGGTTGTCCATGAAATAATGATGAAGTCTGCCAATGGACTTTGGCTTTTTTTTTGTTTTGTTTTTTTTTTGGGAGGGACTGACACTTGGCATCAAAAGTAAGAGTAATCATCAAGTCTGGTCTGTCGGGTATCTAGATATGGGTGATCATGGGCGTGAGTGCGTGTAGACAGAAGAGAAGCTGCCATCCACGAAATGAGATCTGCCTTATTTGACCCACATGTGCCCGAGGTTTTGAGGGTACTTCAAAGAGGGGAGCGATAAAGAAATTCTGAGGAAGGAAAATGGGAAAAAAAGAAAGAATCACAGTGGGGAATCAAACCCTGACTCCTCCAATCAGACACAGGGATTAGAATCAGTGAGTGAAAATCAGTCTGGACCACTCCAAAACTCTTTGCTTTGTGGACCTTAGAAACTCAAACATGTTTGCACAGAGGTGTTCAGCGAGAAACCCTCATACAGTACAAAGACCAAATCTGGACACTTAAAGGAATAGTTCACCCAAAAATGAAAACTTTGTCACCTTTTACTCACCCTCTTGTCATTCCAAACCTATATGACTTTCTTTATTCGTTTCAGAAACACATGAGAAGATATTTTCAAGACGGTTTTTAATCCATATAATGAGGGTCCAAAACAACTGGATTTTTCAAAACATCTTCTTTTGTGCGAACAGTCCCTTTAAGCATCTAGATAAATTTCAGGGCCACTGCATAATTAATGCAAACCACACATTTAATTAATGTACAAGGGCCTTGATGCATTTAAATGAAGCATTTTTGTCACTTAAAAAGTTGCACACCTTAAAGGGATAGTTCACCCAAAACTGAAAATTTGATGTTTATCTGCTTACCCCCAGGGCATCCAAGATGTAGGTGACTTTGTTTCTTCAGTAGATCACAAAAAATTATTTTTAACTGCAACCATTGCCGTCTGTCAGTCAAATAATGGGAGTGAATGGGAACTCTATCAATAAGAGTTGAAAAAACTTGCATAGACAAATTCAAATTAACCCTGTGGCTCGTGTCGATGATCTGTTTGTGCGAGAAAGTACACAGTATTTATATAATTTTTTACCTCTAAAACACCACAATGTCCAACTGCGTTCAGCACTCGCTTAGTGAGGTCTTATTGCGCTCTGACAGCGGAAGTAATGTCTAGCACTCATTGAAGTATAAGCACGAGACATTACTGCCGTTGTCAGAGCGCGATCAGACCTCACTAACTGAGTGCTGAACCCAGTTGGACATTGTGGTGTATTAGAGGTAAAAAATAATATAAATACTGTTCGGTTTTTTGCACAAACCAATCGTTTCATGTCTTAGGACATCAATGTGTCGTCACGAGCCACAGGGTTGGATTTGTCTATGCAAGTTTTTTCAACTCTTATTGATCGAGTTCCCATTCACTCCCATTATTCGACTGACAGAATGCAACGGTTGCAGTTAAAAATCATCTTTTGTGTTCTAATGAAGAAACAAAGTCACCTACATCTCGGACGCCATAGGGGTAAGCAGATAAACATCAAATTTTCAGTTTTGGGTGAACTATCCCTTTAAGATTAAGATTAGTATGCATATTATTAGGACATTGGCTGTTTATCATCATACTTATATAGCACATTTATGTGCTTTATAAGAATAAGGTATTAATATATTAATACCTTATTCTGCATCAACATATTCTACATCCCTTAATCCTGTGCAATACCTAAACCCAACAATTACTTTACTAACTATTAATAAGCAGTAATTACGTGTTTATTGAGGCAAAAGTCATAGTTAATAATTAGTTAAAGGGTTAGTTCACCCCAAAATAAAAATTCTGTCATTAATTACTCACTCTCATGTCATTTCACACCCTTAAGATCTTTGTTCATCTTCAGAAGACAAATTAAGATCTTTTAATGACAGAACGACTGCCTTTGTAACTAGAACTTTTGACACTTTAAAAACTTCATAATGAGATCCGAAAACTAATCCATATGAATTGAGCTGTTTAGTCCAAATTTTCTGAAGAGAATTGATCATGCAGCACATTTGAGGTTCTGGAAGAGGTTTGTTCTTGTGCGTTATTCAAGTTAGGTTGAGCTATTGCTTATGTTCGCTGATCAATGTTTACCGCTCGATTCATATGGATTAGTTTTCCGATCTCTTTATGAAATTTCTGAAGCGTCAAAGTGTCAGTTAAAAATGCATTCAATGGAAGGAAATCTGACATCATTCTGTCATTAAAAAGAGATTTCAGAACAACATGAGGGTGAGTAATTAATTGAGGGAACTTTCATTTTTGGGGTGAACTAACCCTTTAATAGGGAGAATTGGAACCTAATCTAAAGTGTGACCATAAAACCATATATTTTATGCATTTTTGATTCTGAAAACTAGAAATAAATCTTTTTTAAAGATTTCTAGATATTATATTATCATCTAAAAAAACAAGGCAAAAATACTTTAAAAAAAAGTTTTTTGTAAGGTATTTCTACAATGGCAAATGAAAAAATGTTGTAAGAGCCAATTTGATATGTCAATAACTTGTATATTTTGTTTGTTTAAAGTGTTGATAAGTAATATCACATGTAATTGTGATTTCTTTGAAAAGCAATTCTGATATTTCCTGTATCATTATTATTATTTCTTATGTTTTCTGTATGTATAATTTATGTTCTGTTTCTTTAACTGCCACGCCCACTTGGTGTTACGCGAGACTGAACGGGTTCAGGCAGAAAAAGTAAGGGAGAAACAGTTTTCTTACCGTTGCTGTCTTTTATGGATAAAACTTGTGTTTGAACGTTTAAGGAAACACAAGATAAAGGTTTAACAAGTGTTATATTCGAGGATACAAGAAGAACCAACAAGATTTGTGTATATTTTTGTAATTTTGATTAAACTCGAACTTGTTCGCGGACTTTGGACTGACTGTGATGAGTAAGAAAGAACCCATTTTTCCTGCCACTGTGTTCCAAGTTAAGTTAATCTAGGACTTTGCATTTACAAATGTTTTGCACGACGGGGCATCTACTTTGATAGGTGTAAACTTCTGGAGCACAATCACATCAGCCAGTAAAAAAAAAAAAAAAGAGATCATATATACTTAGAAAGCTGTCCATCAGCATTCCCATTCATCTCACAGGAAACTACGAGTAGTGGATGCTGCTTCAGAAGCATGTGACCCGGATGCTGCCATCTCTGCTTCATGGCTTGTGAATTATTTCGTTGTGCCAATTCCCTTTGCTGGGCCATGTGACAGATGATTTACACATCTATTCCATGCTGTTGAGATTATTATGCATTTTTTTCAATGCTTTAGGCTATATGTTGCTTGCAAGAAATTCTATTTTATCAAAAAACACAAATTCTCTCTTTTTTGGTGTATTTACGCAATCTACCAGCAGGGGCCAACCGGCCAACCTCCGACCCCCCGAGCGAAGCATCACTCGGTGTAGCCCTCGCAGCCAGCAGATCATTTCAGGGACAGCTGATGCGCTTTACCCACCATGCCACACTCTGGAAATGTCACCTGTGAAGACCAGCCCAAGGTGACACGTCTATAACTCAGCAGGTGTCATTCTTAGCACGAGATCGCCTCGCTCTGTGGTATCGCTGACAGTAAAAAGACAAAATCCCTTCCTGAGGAGAGCTGGCACAGCCTGCTCTTAAATCCAGTCCTTTATGGCCATACTTAGTAATTACTGAACCATGACAAAGTACATTCTTCATTTCTGACCGCTTCTGAATGTCACTGTCTGAGAGAGAGGGATAGAAGCCGAGCAGATTGGAAACACTATCAGATACACTTACTCTGCGCTCTCGGCGGGATTCTTGGGAGAAAGTCACTAATAATTTTAAACCAGCAAATGTGGAATTGTAAGCCGTTCCCACTGCTATTTATAGTCCTCGCTGACAGAGGGCTGGAGGTTTGACACGAAGGGAAATATCTGAAAGCAGCTCGGTGTAATCGCCTCAAATTGAGACTTTTGCACCATTATTTCCAATCAGAATCCCTTGACACGGAGCCAGCCCTCCGCATTAACCCTTGTTCGCTAGCCTCCCTCCCATTCCCTCTCCTCCTCCTCCTCCTCACCCCCTCTCATTTCTCCATGGGATCAATTGTACAATGAATTCTCTGCCAAGCCCTATATTTCCTCAGAGAGGCTTCTACCTTCGCTACCATCCAAACATGGGGAGTGAGATGGAGGGGATGAACAACAAAAAAAATAAATCTACCAAACAGGCGAGGTTCTAGTAGCTAAATGCTATTTAGTGCTGATCTGTACCCAGGCCTGGCAGAGACACTAGTTCCCAGTGAGACGAAATGAAAGATGCTAACAGGAAATGAAAAGGCCATGGGATAAGATCAGGAAATACAATAAGGGGCTGTTGTGTAAACACGCCTCGATGGCAAAAATAGATAGAATCAAGTCCACAGGATGGCAGTGTATTGAGATTGGAGGCGGCTTATTTTTCATTTGTAGCCCGTTTTAATCATGAGTGAAAAGTATGGGCCAGTTTCCACCTCAGAGTAAAAAAAATAAGGCCCATTGTGAGATATAAAGTTAAGAAAAATATGATGTGGGATATAACAATTAACACACTTTGTTTGTTCCTGGCATTATTTTTTGCTCTTGGAACAAAAATCCTGTCAGAAAACATATTCACAATCTTCAGAATGGAATAGTATCTTACTACATACACTTACATTGTTGTCACATGACCTCATCTCTTTGAACGTGTATGACATCCGGTTATCACATTCAAAATCAAATTAATTGCTTTTTTTTTTTTTTTTGCACTTTTAATAAAACTTTGAGCAAATATGCCAACTTTTTGGCAGTCCAGGGCTGTTATCTATGGAAGAGGTTTAGGGCCAAGCAATAATAAAAAAGTAAAACCATCTCGAGATTAAAGTTGTTAAATTACGAGAAAAAAGTTTAGATAAAATGTTGAGAATAAACTCGTTAAATTACTAGAAAAAAACCTTGTTAAATTTTGAGAAAAAAGTCGAGATAAAATGTTGAGAATAAAGTCATTAAATTACGAGTAAAAAGTCATTAAATTACGAGAACAAATTCGTTAAATTTCGAGAAAAAAGTCCAGATGAAATGTTGAGAATAAAGTCATTAAATTACAAGAAAAAAGTCGTTAAATTATGAGAACAAATTCGTTAAATTATGAGAAAAAACGTTTTTTTCGACTTTTTTCTTGAAATTTAATGAGTTTTTTCTCGTAATTTAATGAGTTTATTCTCAACATTTTATTTCAATTTTTTTTCTCAAATTTTAACAACTTTAATCTCGAGAAGGCTTTATTTTTTTATTCTTGCTTGGCCCTAATCCTCTTCCGTAGTTATCGCTAACTAAAACTATTCAAAACATTTTTTGTTAATTGAAATAACCTGAAATAAAATATCATACACATATTAGATGAAAAACTTTGAAATGTTGCCTTGGCAATGGCGACAAAAATAAGTTTAAGTTGTAGCACTTAACTGTAAATAAACAAAAACTTAAAGTGAACTAAAACAAAATAGCTTAAAATTAAACATAAAAGGCTATTCAAAATATTAATAAAAACTGTAATAGTAGATTATTAATAATAATAATAATAATAATAATAATAATAATAATGATAATAATAAAATTAAAATGCCTGGTTCAATCAAATAATTTACAATTTCTTGTTCATTTGTCACACTGGAAAATAAAAGGTCAAGTAGACTGTATAGTGCACATATTTCCAAAAAATCAATAGATAATTCAACTATTCAGTGCACACACACACACACACACACACACACACACACACACACACACACACACACACACACACACACACACACACACACACACACACACACACACACACACACACACACACACACACACACACATGTTTTTTTTTGTGAATTGTGGGGACTTTCCATAGACTTCAATGCATTTTACACTGAACAAACTGTACATTCTATCCCCCTACCCTGCCCCTACCCCTAAACCTAACCCTCACAGGAAACTGTGCAAACTTTTACTTTTTCACAAAAACTCATTCTATATGATTTATAAACCCATTTACATTGTGGGGACCGCTGGCTGGTCCCCACGATGTAGGTGAACTCAGGTTTATATTACATCATGGGGACATTTGGTCCCCACAATGTAATATAAACAAAAGCACACACACACACACACACACACACACACACACACACACACACACACACACACACACACACACACACACACACACACACACACACACACACACACACATGTTTGTTTTTGTGAATTGTGGGGACTTTCCATAGACTTCAATGCATTTTACACTGAACAAACTGTACATTCTATCCCCCTACCCTGCCCCTACCCCTAAACCTAACCCTCACAGGAAACTGTGCAAACTTTTACTTTTTCACAAAAACTCATTCTATATGATTTATAAACCCATTTACATTGTGGGGACCGCTGGCTGGTCCCCACGATGTAGGTGAACTCAGGTTTATATTACATCATGGGGACATTTGGTCCCCACAATGTAATATAAACAAAAGCACACACACACACACACACACACACATACTATATACTGGAAAGAAAGAGTAAGAATAGGCCTGTTGGTTTACTATGATCAGGAATGTTGATCCAACATGTCAAAATCACTATACTTTTAGCAACTGCAAAATTTGTAACTAGCCTTTGCAATGGGCAATATTAGTGGCTAAAAATTCCTTTAATAATATGGTGTGTGCTTTAAAAAGCACGAAAATGAGCTTGTTCTCATATTTCTCATGTTTGAAAGTTATAAAGTGAACTTCAGCAGTAAGTGATACATAATTCATAACACAAACAATATTTAAAAATAGCAGCTCTCAACCAACCCGAGTATCATTATTGATTTTATTCATGGATTCTTTTAAGTGAAACCTTGGAGTTTAATTAGTGTTGTTGGATAATGCATGATTTTACTCATTAGGGAGCGTATTCGATATTAATGTGTCCTTAAAGGGAGGAGGCAGCAAATGTCAAGATGAAGAGACTCTTTTGAAATTGTGATCAACATTCTGGGGGTCGAACTCAAGGACCAAAATAAAGCGCAAAGTAGTTCAATGCATGGTACAAGTGGAAGACCAAAGGACACTATTTGTCTTCAAAACCCATTCTAAATGGCCAAATGCAACATCTAAAGTAAGAAGGATTTGTCCAGAAATCCTCACGTTTTTTGAAGTGGGTGTGTACAGCTCAAATTCAGTGAAAAAGTGACTAAATGAGTATAGCATATTAAGGTGACCGATCGTTGTTGACTACAGCCGTTTTCGAGAAAAACGCATTGCTTGCAAATCACAAGCAAATTGGCAGCCATTACTGCGCTCTTGCAAATAGCCTTTTTCTCATTCCAAGAAAAGTAATCAGAGTAATTGTGTGGGCAATGCGATACGCTCGCTTATGACTACAGCGAGTCATCTTATCCCAATGAAACCATGTCTTGGATTGTGTTAAAGAGTATTTAAGCACTCCGTCCACTAGATCCACTAGATATCGCTGTGAACCTGAAACAGAATAAAACAAACAGAAGTTATGACCCCAGTCCTGCATTTTTATGGCCATTTTTCAATCTCTTTGTGGTGCTTCAATCCAGCATCAAATTAGATATTCAGAGCAACATGACTATGCAGTTATTCGAGTTTCTTTCTCCATGCGTAAACGAAACAAAACAACCTCTCTTCCTGTCTGGGTGGGCAGTCTTGTCCAGACATAGCTGCATATCGGACTAGACTTCAGGCCGAAATGCCGCAGTGGTGACGTCTATGGGAAGGTCTTCAAAACCAGAGAGCACAGCTTCATATATCTTGACCTGTTTTTGAAACAAACCCCATAAAGGCAGTCCAAACTGTCTTCCGAATACCCGATCTCAGTGGTTTGCTGTCAGCCACTCAACCTTCTTAACTGCATCCGTACAATATATCTGACTGTGGGAATCTCCTGAAGAAATCCTGATAAGAGAAACTAGCTTTCTAGAGTTCTCAAATAGACTCAAAATTGCAGGGCTTCCGGGTTAGTAATATCTGTACTATATATCTGCCTCATTTTTGAAGGTTGCTCTCTTTTTATGACTGCATGCTGTGCTGTGAGTTGTACTGCATATACTCTATACAAATTTGGCATTTTGTTTTTATTTATTTTTTGTATGAAATGCATTTATTATTCTATCACCTTAAGATATTCGGTGTTAACATACAATTGAGTTGACTACTAGTCATTGTAAAATGCCTCTGAAAAGTGAAGTGCACTTGTTTTGATAGTTTGCCATCTAGTGCAATGACATTCAAGCAGTATTAAATGTCCAAATACCTTGCTGAAAAATCCAGCATAAATCAGCATGAATTACATCTAATTGGTCTAATTAGTGGACCCTTGCTAAGAAAGAACTATTGATAGTGAAAGCTCAAAATTGAAAGTTGCTGATTTTAAAGTCTTTAATGGTCATTTGGACACTTGCATGTCAAAAAGTGTACAAAGTAAAAGGCATCACTGCAGTGAGCAGCATGAAATATTGTAGTCAACAGCATGCACTTTTAACAATAGCTGAGAGAGAATTACAGTAATTCAACCAAAGTCAACTAAAAGTCACATGATGAAACACTGATCACCATAATGGACAAATATAATAGACTTCAACAACTTTTTACATATACGCAAGTTTTCTTGTGGTCATTCTGGAATCATATTAGCACCCAAAAAACAACCGATGCTGGTCCGCCAGCAGGTCCCATCCCATACCTTGGTCCACCAGTACACCCGCTTCCCATGCTGGGGACCTGCAAACCAGTAACCAGCATCCCATGCTGGGAATTAGTCTCCACTCGTTTATCATCAGCCTCCAAACATTAATACACATAATGTATCACAGCAGAACCTTATATCACATGAAAGCAGAATTCTGACTAGACAAAACTCAGGGTATCTGCACAATCTCACAAAGGTTTTTGCATCAGTAGTGTCATATTTTACAGCCCTTAAAAATATGGACAATAAAGAAATGCACTTTGTGGAATTTTTATGGAAGCAGGAAAACATCTCAAAAGTTTGGCAGAGAACTTACCGACCTAAGACAGCGAATTTCAAAATATGAAGGCTGGGGTTTTAGACAGCAGTGTAAAATGAACTGTGTGGATTCAGCCATGTCTTACAACACACAAATATGGGAGATCAATAAGGAAATGTTTTTCTCACTCTTCTGAGGTACAGACACCACAGAACGTGCAATATTTATACTTAACTTCAGAAAACGGACATGTCTGAGAGTATCCAAAAGTCTTTCTTTGCAAATCTGTCATTCTGCCATGAAGTTCAAAGGACAGTGAATCACCAAAGAAATGGAAAAAGATTTGACTCCATTTTTGACCTATTCTGTAATTGTTTTTTTTTATTTTTTTATTAATTCACTCGTATGTCCTCTTATGCATTTATGGTGCTTTCCAAGGCACATTTTCTTAGAAATATGCTATGGACGTACATAGCTTGCTGAGGAGAGATGTGTCACAAGTCTCGAGTCCCACGGAGGAGCTCCGGAAAGATAAGGAGGAGTGATGATAGTGGAAGATGAGAGACGACCAGGCCTGGGACTTTTATGTTGTTGGTTTGTTTTTGTTTATGCGTCAGTCGTCTGTAAGAGCCTGCTGCTTTACTTTTGTTTGTTGTTATTTGTTTACTTTTGGTAATGTCAGAATGGCGACCAATTATTGTCTGGCTCCTGCGTCAGCATCACACTCATGCTTCATGTTGCTCACGTGTACAGTGTCGGCCAATACTGAGCTGGCATTCGGACAGTGTAAACAGAGTAGGAAAATGACACAGAAGAGAAGATATTGTTTTTGTTTTGTTTTTGCACACAAAAAGTATTCTCCTCACTTCATAAAGTCAAGGTTGAACCACTGTAATCACATGGACTATTTCAACAATGTATTTACATGTACCTTGAAAGTGGTGGTTAAATTGCTGTCTATGGTGGATTTTATCAAAAATATCTTAATTTGTGTTCCGAAGAAGGTCTTATGGGTGTGGAATGACCCACGGGTGAGTAAACACTGACAGAATTTAAATTTTTGGGTGAACTAACCCTGTAAACCTTTACAAAATCACACTGGGTCATTCAAAGCTTTGTTGGTGCTGCTGCTGAGCCAGAGAGAGCAGTTGTCATGGACAGGTATAAAACACCTTCACAAACAGTCTTTTCAGTTATTTCTCTGTTACAAATATTAATATCATCACAGAAGTACTGCAATAAAAGTTTATAGTTTCGATATAAACACTTATATCCACAGAAGTGATAAAAGTAGAGTAAATCACCAAAAGTAGCATGGCGTTTAAAATAACGATTGTATTGATTACATCGTTACGCCACCAGGTGGCGACAAGTGACTGTTAAAAAATGTATTCGTAATTGAACTATTCATTCAAGAGATATGTTCAAAAAACACTGATTCATCATTAAGTATTTATGAGTGAGTCATTCATTTAAACCGATTTTTTTTTTTAAATAATTCATTAATAAACATTTTTTCAATTATCATTTTGTCGGAACCTCTGGTAAATTACATGTTATTTTGTTAAGTCATATTAATCTGTTCAGATTCTCGGGAGAATCGCAATCTCTGTTTGAAACAAACAAACAAACAAACAAACAAACAAGATTCTCAATTTATTCAGAATTGTGCAGCTCTATATTTCAGTAACAAGAAAATGATTTCTGTAATCATGTAGCCAAGACCACAGCTGGATAATATCTCGTCTGAGAGCGCAGGCCCCTCAGTGAAGCTGATATATGGTGACAATGGACCCTGATGTTGTTGTTCAGTATCAGCTCTCACTCCTAATGGAAGAGGAAACTCTGTCCATTTGTGACTGAAATCAAGCCAGCCGCCGCAGAGATACCAAACACCCCTTGGCATTTCCCGGGGACTTGATAACATCGCATCTGAGATAAGACACAAAAGACGTTGACTAATCCTAGAGGAGAGAAGAGCACAGATAAAGGTTGTTTGGAGGTAAACAAGTGTGGAAAATGAGCAATGTGAGACTGAGTGGGCTGAGGCTGAGTTTATTAGGGGGGTCTCATTACGTTTGGTGTTTACCTTTTATCAACACACATATTAAGCAGCGAGTGTGTTAAAAGGTAAAACCAATTCCCCGAATGCTCTCAGCACCTATAGAACGTAATGTTCTTAAGATGCTCCTTCAACAGTTTATGTGACTGGAATGAAGCTCGGCTCCTTTACCACTGCTGTAATAATGCTGAAACACTATTAGCTGCATCCAAAATGAAACGCTGCGTTAAATGTTACCCTTTAATTCATGCCATTGCAACCTAAGAACATTACCACGCTACATTCTGCTGTGCAAAAACCATTTCTGCCAGCAATCAAACTAGAATTTCCTTAAGAAAATGTGTACGGTGTTCGCCCATGCAAAAGTTGCTAAAATAGCATGTTGAAATGTGGTTGCAGTGGTTTTCCAATGTTACTAGTCAGTCAGCATTTTCACTGGCCACAATTTTGACATCGATACCATGGGGGAAAAATGGCATATAGATATTTTTAATATTATTTCATAATTTGGCAGCGGGTATATTAAACTGCAGTCACTTTAAGACCTGACACACAGAGCCATACTGTGTTTTCTTTCTAAACTGTTTACGATCACTGAAAACATAACTGAATGAGTTTCATGAATAAGGTTTTTAAAAACATAATGGAGATATTATTTAATAAAACTTAAAAATTAATGATAACAATGGGATTATGTGGTTTTTATAATCAATTAACACTGCTTTTGTCATTTTTTACAAGATGGACCAAAAAAATAATTTGTTTTAACCAAAATGTTGGTTTTACCGAATGACACTTTTGGTTATACTGAATGACGATATTTTCAAACAATGCTAACAGGCTGATATCTAGCTAGCTAGCAAAAGGACAATCAAACATTTTATATTTAGTACAAGTTTTTAAAATATTACAACATTTTCCATGTTTTATAGCAGTTGCACCGAATACCTGGGACCTGATGTATAAACGTTGCGTACGCACAAAATGGGCATAGAAATATGCGTACGCATTTTTCCACGCACATATCGGGATTTATAAAAAATAAACTTGGCGTAAATAAGTGCGCACCGTAAGGATGCTCTTGACCGTGCGTACGCACTCTTTTAGAAGAGTATGTGTTTTGGCGACACCAACTGGCCCAAATAGCAATAACTATTTAAAATGAAAAACTTCTAAATTATCCTATTACATCACCCAATAAATCAAATTGCATCAACCTGATTTATCATTATCAGCATTCTTAACCAGGTGCAAATACTTTGAATTTACTATTTTTTTTTTTTTAATGAATGGGTTATAAAAAGGTATGTGCGTATATAACATATCATAATGGATGCTCCCCCCCAGGGGAGACAAAAGTGATATGAATTGAGATAGTAGATGTGCTACTTTCGATCACTTTTCCAGTGACACGCTGTTTTAATGACAGCAAGGAGCGCTGGAAGCACAATAATTCCTCTTTAAACTAAACTGCAGATGTTATGACAAAATATGTTTTCGAGAATGACAATCAGTGATGCACACTTAACTTAGATATTATGGAAGACAATGCTGGATTCAGTGGTCGAACGGTCCGTTGTCCAGTTTGAATAGGTCCAATAATATCTTACTGTACAACCACAGCTGCAGGAGGTGTTGATGTCGTGTGAAGGATCTTCAAACAATTACCATTTGAAGGATATATTTTGAGGAAAATGGTAAGATTTGCATGTTTTCTTTTTAAAATACTTTGTCAGTGACGCGCCAAGTCAGACAATTGTATTTACACTGCAATAAATAAGTAGTCCGATCTGTTTCCACTAAAAATAGCCTATAAACTTCCTAAAAGATATGTTCACCTTATCAGCAAAACTGCATAAATTTGATTTGAATTGTTTAAAACTATTAAAATACTATCTGGCCAGTGGAAATGAATGAATCAACTCTATCCTAAAACCTTTATCTGAAGTATTTTATACAATTTTGTTTTTATGGATATTTTGATATATTTATTCTAAAACATAAAGAGGATATTGGATGATCTTTATCAATATAATGTGTGGCACAAATGGCATTTATAGTCCATATCTAATATTTTGTAATGTCTTGTACCGTTGACGGTGTTAACCATGGTGTCACGTGGTTGGGAACGTGTATGGAAATGATATGCAGATGAGGTTATGCATAGTAAAACTGGGCATCGTAAGCTCCATATATGGTTATTTCGGGGAGGAGACAGGGTGGAGATGCACGTACACACAATCTTCCGCTGACTGGGATTTATAAAGGGATTTGTGTGCGGTTCTGGCGTACGCATGGTTTTATAAATCAGATTTTTTTTGTGCGTACGCAGAATCTAGCTTTTGCGCGTACGTACACTTTTAGTAGGGATCCTACGCGCAGTTTTATAAATGAGACCCCTGATGTTTCGGGACATGCGTATGAGCAAGTGAAAACATGATTTTTACAAATAGTTAAAAGACAGATAGTTACTTTGCTTAATGACCATGTGGTCCTTTGAAGGTGTCTGAATGATGTCACATCCTGTCACATGATATTGACCGCATTACTTGTTCCAAAATGGTCCCTTTATATTGGTTACTCCGAATGACATCAACAAAATTCATTTTTCCAGACATGCCTTTCATAACAAAGCAACTACTTCTACACATAATTTTAATACCATTTTGCACTATGTTGATATATAATGTTATAAAATCATGCCAGAATAAAAAATGTATACATTTATTACATGAAGATATTTTAATCACAAATGAAATGGCTGTATTGGCCTTTGGACAGATCAACTGAATGACCTTTTGACACTTCAAAATCTTTAAAATACCTTTATATGTACGTTATTTTGTGTGTATTTCACTGTTTAAGCACTATAAGCAGTGTAAAAGAACTCCATTTAGTAATGAGAGTTGACTTTATGTGCTGGGTTGGCATATTTTGGGTGTGAGGACAAAATCTGCGGGAATGAGTAAAATTATGCGCAATACATGCAATCCCATGCTGAAATTCAAGTTCTGTAACACCAACAATATTCATCCGGAGCATGAGTATTGGAAGTGTTTCAGATATTTCAGTATCAATATGTATCGAAAAATTATTTTTTACATTGAACTTGGTGTATTATTTTAGATGCCATTCTAAAAGACTACAGTTGAAAAATGTATATATTATATATAAAATTCAACCTGCCAAAGTGGCTAGTAGGAGTAACTGTGTTACACGCCACTGCTGAAATCCATAGCATTTGGCGGGTGTTAATGTCCAGCCCTGCTATGCAAACAATAGCAAGTACCATTTATTATCTTATTCCCCCATTTACCATAATGTTCTTGGAAGTACACATGCATACCATGGTACATACATTTCAGTACCATGCTATATATCAAAACGCCATCTTTATTACATGATACAATCACTGTACCATGGCACTGCCACAGTATTTTATTGTACAATGGTTCATCAACAATGTGCTTGATACGAGTGAATCAAGAGTTTCAGTCTAACCACTGTAATCCACTGCATTCAGAGCTGATGATCATGCTTTTGTCTATCATTAGACACTCCTGCTCTGCCAGACACGAACAAACTCAAAGGATGACTCGACGTTTTCCTCGGCAGGTTTCTATCAGAATGGTATCTGCAGAAAAGAAACAAGATGGGAAGAGATCAGGGTGCTGTGGATAAGTGTTCAAAGCTTTTATTATATTATGACAGATGCTTTATTGAGGCTTGATGATGGTCCTGCTCTAAGAAACAATAAAGTGAACATGATAACGGTTGTTTTGAAATGCGTTCGTAAATACACAGAGGCTCTTTTTAATCCTGACGCTGTTCTTAAATGTCAAAGAGATGGAAGATGACACCTCTTAAAGAAAAAAAACAATTTAATAAAGAAAATTATTTTATGCCAACCATTAAACTTACAGTTTTGTTTACAAATAACATCAATATGAGAACTTCTGGAGCCAGTTAAAATTTTCATTTGATTTGTTAGCATTTTGACAATATGTTCTGCTTCCCAAGAAAAGAAGACTTTCTGACTTTTTTTCCCTTTTGACTTTCAAATGAATCTCATTTCTTTGGCCAAAGTCTCAGTTCTCAGAAAACATCACCTCACTGCGCTAGTGGTTTAGAGCATTTACACAGTTCAAGGGTCACATCCACAAGCAACGGGAAGCATCCTAACATTTCCGCTGCTAAATGAATTGGCAAGACTTTAGACTGCTTGTTTGAACAATAAACAAACCCACACTGGCAAAGCTCCAGTGTTGTAAGGATCCACTTGTATGGCTTTCAATGCCAGTATAACATTACTGTGATAGTGCTGGTGTATGGATGACAGGCACATTCTTATTATCAATACTGCTTTGTGATTTAAAGGGGTCCCATTACGCTTTTTTTTTTTTTTTTACATTTTCAACATTCATTAGTTTGTAATGTTGCTGTTTGAGCATGAAAAAGGTCTGCAAAGTTACTCCAAAGGGAGTTATTCTCTATATCAGTGTGCATTGTTTCTGAACTCCCTGTAATCCAGTGAAGTCTTGAGTTTTATTCTGGGAACGAACATCACAATGTTAATTATTTAAATACTTCCCGCCTAAAGCATATGCAAAATAAAGTTGCAGGCCCTGGTTGAGTTTTCCTCATTTTCCTCATTTCCCAAACACACTCAAAGCGATTAACCAATCACAACACACTGATCCAGCTGACCAATCAGAGCACATTGCGCTTTATGGAAGGATGGGCTTCATAGAGACAGGAACTAAACAGAGAGATACTGACAAACTAGGAAGTGAGGAGCTGCAACAAATTGTGAAAAATAATGTAAAACCTATGAAAAGCTATTTTAGTAGAGTTAAAAAAAAAAAGTCAAGACTTTGAAATGGGGCATAATGGGTCCCTAGTAATATCCTAGCAAATGCATATGATTCTAGAACCATATGTAAAAAGTCCAAGGAAGCACCTAGCAACACCCATGAAACCACTCAGAATCTGCACCCTAGCAACTGTCTTATGAAACTATAGCAACCATCTAGAAAGTGTTTAATAACTACTGAACACTTTAGCAACACCCAACAATAACACAGAAACCACCCAGCATAGAAAATACAGGGAGAGATGGCATGAGTTTTGCATGGGCACAGATTTCTTTAAAAATGTTACATATATTTATAAATTAAAAATAATAAAATTATAAAATATATGAACTGCCATTCAGAAGTCTGGTTTGGGATCAGTATGTTTAAAAAAAATAAAATAAAATACTTTTATTCAGCAAGGATGCATTAAATTGACCAAAACTGACAGTAAAGAGATTTATAATGTTACAAAGGATTTCTATTTTAAATAAATAGTATTATTTTAAAACACGCCATCAATAACATAGGCAAAAAAAAAAAAAAAAGTCTCACAGCCTTCCATTAAAAAACATCCCATATCTTATATCAAAGAGAATCTTTGGCTTAGAAGTGCCCTAACAACCACCCAGAACACCCTAGCAACAGCTTAGCAAACACTGGGTCAATTCTGTCGGTGTAATGGTACATTTTGCACCACCAAACACTGTTCATTTTCTTCAATCTTTTGTCAAAATGAGTGTTTTTGTACAAAGTGGAAAGTAAAAAGTTTAAACAAAAACTGCATGTCTATCTCTTTTGCAGTAATAAACAGATTCAAACATGCAACTACAAGGTCATGTTTATTTTTAGCTAGTAATTTAATGGCCAAATTTGTTTATCAGCAGAAATGCACACAAACACAAACCCATGCATATACCCTCATCTTTTGATTGGCACATTTGATCTTCTCTTCTCGCTCACTGATGAGTTTTCCTCGCTCATTTTAATTCTGCTCCCACTTGCGTCTGGAAGTGCTGCTGCTGAGTAACATTGCCAGAAGGAATCGTGATGATAGGGTGGTGCTAAAACAAATAAGGACAGAACAGAGGAAAACACAAAAATAGGTCTTTGCCCACGTACCTCTTGATTGGCATCACTGTTTTGTCAGCGGGATGCTGTAATTGTTTGTCCTCATAATTACTGTGACAAAATGACAGTCTTTTAACTTAAAAGCACAACGAAGGAACAACACGAGCCTTAGGAAGACTGTCAATAAAAGTGGAGAAAAGTTGAGGAAGTTTCAAACGGCATCCTATGGAGAAGAAATGTTTTTATCACAACTGTTTCTCCTATTTAGCAATGAGATGAATCTGAGAGCAAATTGAGACTTTTGCTTAAGTATTCTGTTTCTTCTGAGAAAAAGGCACTAATGATATTGCACGGTCTCAGAAGAGATCCTAACAATGTACCAAAGTCAGAAATATTTCATCAAATTCTCCCAAGTTCAAATAAAAGCTGGTATCCACAATCATTTTGTTTTTCTATTTTTATCATGTCAGTTTTATTTTGCCTATATTTAATGATGTATTTTGTTTGCATACTCCATTGTACAATATATCAGTGCCTGGTGTAGCAGAATCAGAATTGTTTCCACAGATGCACCAGGAATTAAGGATATTTTTCTTTCACTTCTTGTTTTTGATCGCAATGATTAGTTTTGTCAGAGACTGTACCGCCTGCAGCAAAACTGGACCATTCAAAACACAAACACTTCAGACGGCTGGTTTCACTGGCCTCGGTGCCAGACTGAAAGATGGACCAAAGTGAGACAAAGCCTCATGACGTTTCAGAATGGTATTCCAGAATGAGAGACAATCACTGTCTGCTGCGGAATGAAACGCTCACAAGGAGCCGCAGGATATTTCATCCTAAAAACAAACCATCTGAACGTGATTCAAACTCGTGTTGTTGTTTTCATCCTCCAGCCCAGTCTGATTTGGCAGCACTTTGGAGGATTTTATAAAGTCTTGGCTATCTTCAGATGTCATCACATGTCCACAAAGATGCAGAATACAAAAATCAATATGAACTATAAATGTACATTTTCTGAAGAACTTGTGAATGGTGCCTGCCTGTGGAAAATTTGCAGTTGTTGTTTTTTTTTGTTTTGCAATGCTGTTATTTTAACCTAAAACTATTACTATTGTTCATTGAAATAAAGGCCCTGTTTACACCTGGCATTAAGATGCATTTTTGTCAATCAGATCACAAGTGGACGACACTAAATACTGGTGTAAACGGGGTCTAAAATTATTTGAGCTTGGCCTCTTTCGACCATTTTCTGAGGTAGTCTAAAATGCATTTGACAGACCAGATTACTTTCTTAGGCCCTGTTTACACTTGGTTTTAAGAAGTGATTTTGTCAATCTGATCACAAGTGGACGACACTAAATACAGATTACTTTCTTAGGCCCTGTTTACACTTGGTTTTAAGAAGTGATTTTGTCAATCTGATCACAAGTGGACGACACTAAATACAGGTGTAAATGGGTTCTAAAATGATCTGATCCATACCCATTTTCGACCATTTTCAGAGGTAGTCAAAAACGCATTTGACAGACTGGATTGCTATCTTAGGCCCTGTTTATAGAAACCCGATTCCAAAAAAGTTGTACAAATTGTGAATAAAAACAGAATGCAATGATGTGGAAGTTTCAAATTTCAATATTTTATTCAGAATACAACATAGATGACATATCAAATGTTTAAACTGAGAAAATGTATTATTTTAAGGGAAAAATAAGTTGATTTTAAATTTCTTGGCATCAACACATCTCAAAAAAGTTGGGACAAGGCCATGTTTACCACTGTGTGGCATCCCCTCTTCTTTTTATAGCAGTCTGCAAACGTCTGGGGACTGAGGAGACAAGTTGCTCAAGTTTAGGAATAGGAATGTTGTCCCATTCTTGTCTAATACAGGCTTCTAGTTGCTCAACTGTCTTAGGTCTTCTTTGTCGTATCTTCCTCTTTATGATGCACCAAATGTTTTCTATGGGTGAAAGATCTGGACTGCAGGCTGGCCATTTCAGTACCCGAATCCTTCTTCTACACAGCCATGATGTTGTAATTGATGCAGTATGTGGTCTGGTATTGTCATGTTGGAAAGAGACGATGTCTGGATGGGAGCATATGTTGTTCTAGAACTTAGATAAACCTTTCAGCATTGATGGTGCCTTTCCAGATGTGTAAGCTGCCCATTCCACACGTAGCTCTCATGAAATCCAAAATGAGCCAATATTTGGCATGACATTTCAAAATGTCTCATTTTCAACATTTGATATGTTATCTATATTCTATTGTGAATAAAATATAAGTTTATGAGATTTGTAAATTATTGCATTGCTTTTTTATTCACAATTTGAACAGTGTCCCAACTTTTTTGGAATCGGGTTTGTACTTGGTATTAAGAAGTATTTTCGTCAATCTGATCACAAGTGGACGATGCTAAATACATGTGTAAACGGGGTATAAAACATTTTGAGCTTGTCCACTTTCGGCCACTTCCAGAGGTATTTGAAAACATATTCGACCGGATTGCTTTCATAGTGTAAACGCTCATGTGGTTGAGTGTGTTCGAACAGCCACTAAAGACCACCTACTCTCCGCCTATTGACACTATAAACATTATGGGAAGTGCGCTAGCCAGACGGGAATTAAACTTTGTTGGCTGAAGACCTAAGTTTGGTTTGAAGATGAAAAATGCACCAAGTGCAGTGTTCTCTCACCATTCCTGATTTCGAACACACACTCACAGCATTTTTGTATTCAGTATCCAGTTCATGTACATCTGTTGCACCTTAGCATATTTTTATGTGTATATATGTCTACATAATGTAGAAGGTGTCCTTTCTGTGTATAGTGTATAATGTGTAGTGCTAACTGTATGTATGTACATATTGAGTATAATGTGTAGTGTAGTGCTAACTGTAAGTATGTTTAATAGTACACTGTGTGTACTGAATATATGTATGTGCATATTGCACATTTTTACCTTTTGAAGTCTGTATGGTCATATGTCTGTATGGTATATGTTAATTGTTTCTGCAATCTTTGGAGCACGCTCCCAAGAATTTCACTCTCCAAGACACATGTGCTGTGGAGATGTGACAATAAAATTGACTTTGACTTTGGCATGATCTTGATCTTCATGTTTATATGGAATATGGAAGTTTATTTCGTCTATTAGATCAAAAGATCTGGAAAAAACAGACAAAAAAACAAACAAACATACATTTAACCGCCTTTGAAAGAGGACAAAAGAGACAGATTAAAATACCAGGTTTAAACAGGAATCTGTCTCCCTTGTCTACTTCTGATCGGGTCGACCAAAACGCATAGTATTTATTAATATTTTCCTGTTTACCTAGTATTAACTGCATATGCAGCTTCTCTCAACAAACACTTCTTTAACTGAGCGGGACTAGTTAGTTACATATTGAAAATCATACTCTTTTGATTGGGCATGGGAATGTTTAGAAAAGACTTAGAACACCCTATAACCACTTATAACATCGCAGAAGACACCCTAAATATAAACCACTTAGAACATCCTAGAAAACACCCTGAATATTAACCATTTAGAACATCCTAGCAACCAACCACCCAGAACATTCTAGAATCCACTTAGAATACCCTACCAACTGCTTAGAACATCACAGAAACCTCAGAGAACACCCTAGAAACCTTATTACATCCCATCAACCATTTAGAACTTTTAAAATGAAAACACCTGCGTTGCATTTTCTTCAGAATTGTCAAATTTTCTAAATCAGACTAATTACTTGTTTTCACTCTGCCACCAGCTGTTACCTAAAACATTTAATTACTGAGTGATTTAACAAATTCAATTGGACTAAAATATCAGAGTTTCGGAAGAAATATAAAGGAGAAAGTGTTATAAAAGAATAAGTGGCATAAAAACCGCAGTTTGACCTGTTTGACTGAGATAAGGGGTCCAAACAACATCAGACTCCATTGACCTTGCGGACAAAAACATCACTTTGAACATTTTCCAAAACATTTTGCATTGTACCTACATCTACTTTAATTTCAGTTCACGCATCTTCTGGGAGGCGATGAGAACAGCCTGTACATTTTTGTCAAAGCCACTTTAACTGTGCCGGCAATGTCAGTATTGTCTTTCCAGCCGCTGCGCCTGAAGCCAGACCCCTACGCCTGACTTCTGAGTTAAAGTACTTGATGCAGTGAAACCTCCCACTGCATTCAACTCAACCTCGAGCTAAAGTAGTTCAGAAGCAATTTAGATTCATGGGAAATGTCTTTTCGCTGTGAAATGCAAGGATGTGAGGGAGAAAAGCCCCCAGACCCTTTTGAACTGGAGGCAGTCGCCATTGCTGTGCACTTTGGGGCGTCAGCATGGGTCTCGCTGCGTGACGCATTCACTGCGCTCACCTTTCATGTCTCTATGTGCGCCTGCAGTGATTAGAGCCGATGAGTAGCTAGTTAAAATGCTTTCAGTACTGACTGCAAAGAGAGAGAGAGAGAGAGAGAGCAAGAGAGAGACTTAAAAAACATTTTGTAAGGAAATGAAAGATAGCTACTGCAAGACAAGATGGTTTACAGGCATGCCCAGTGAATTAACAATAATGAACAAAAAATAATGGTATGTTTATTAGAAGCCATTATGCTTAAATATACAGTGTAAAATGTCTGTTTAAAACTGACATGGAAAACAAAAGTGCAGGTTATTAAATGAATATTTAACTGAAAATGAAACTTATGTCATCATTTACTCACCCTCATGTCATTCCAAACCTGTATGTCTTGGTTTCTTTTGAAGATACACTGCCCAGCCAAAAAAGTCATTGTTTGGATTTAAAAAGGCAAATGCTTAGGAGTCTATGTTTGGATCATTGTTGCAGTGATTATTATATTTCTAACATTGTTATATGTTTTGCAACAGTTGTTCTAACCTAATTGATGGAGTGTGTAGCTTTTCATTTCTTAAACAACCATGTAGGAAGACACATCATGGCCGTATTCCAGGATGACAATGCCAAGATTTACCAGGCTCAAATTGTGAAAGAATGGTTGGGAGGGAGCATGAAGAATCATTTTAACACATGAATGGCACCTGACCTTAAATTCATTGAAAGTTTTTGGGATGTGCTGGTGTAGAGAGTGCTCACCTCTTGCATTGTCAATACAAGATCTTGACCAAAAATTGATGCACCTCTTGATGGAAATAAATGTTGTGATGTTATTTTTATCAAGTGGTACATCAATTTTTGTTGGGGTCCAATGTTCCTTATTTTGTCTTGTTGCATTATCTTATTTCTTATTTTCTAACATAAAATTACATTATAGAGAGAATTTCACAATTTATTTTGGAATCTCAAACGCACCACTGACATGAATTGCCCCTAAAATAGACTTTGGATTATCTGTTATATGAGTCATTGACACATATATATATATATTTTTTAAAGATGGTAATTCATTCTGATAGGTGATTAGATGGTAGTTTATTTTGATAGGTGTTTTGAGCTGACAATATGTGCTTTTTCACATCCATTATTAAGATGGTAGTTATTTCTAAGATGTGTTTAGATGGTAGTTTATTGTGATAGGTGTTTAGATTTTTTTTTTTTTTTTTTTACATCCATTATTAAAAGTGTAAAAGTGCAAAAAAACAAAACAAAACAAAACAAAAAAAACATAATGGAGATATCATTCATTTTAAAGTTTTATTAAGTGTTAACAATGGGATTATCTGGTTTTTATAATCAATTAACACTGCTTTTGTCATTTTTTACAAGATGGACAAAATTTGCCACCAAAAAAGTCATTCGGTTTAACCAGAACTTTGGTTTTACTGAATGACACTTTTGGTTAAACCGAATGACGATATTTTCAAACAATGCTAACAGACTGATATCTAGCTAGCTAGCAGTTAGCTTGCTAACTAGCTGACAAAAGGAACATTTTCTATTTAGTTTTTAAAATATTACAACATTTTCCATGCTTTATAGCGGTTGTACCAAATGACCTGATGTTTCGGGACATGTCTATGAGCAAGTGAAAACATGAACTTTTCAGATAGTTAAAAGAGACTTAGTTACTTTGCTTCATGCCCATGTTGTCCTTTGCAGGTGTCTCTGAATGATGTCACATCCTGTTACATGATACTGACCGCATGACTCGATCCAAAATGGTCCCTTTAGACCGTTTTATTCTTACCTTTAAAGTCTGAAATGTCCATTCAGTATAAACTCGATCGTACAGTCGGCAATACGAGGATGCTCAATGCTGGAGATGTAAACAGGTCGCGTACTGCGTTTTTCCAATCAATGACACTGACACTGCAAATATGCATATGTTAACCCAATTTGAAACATCAGCTTATGAATATGAACCAAAATAGATGATGACCAGGGGCTGAAAATAATAACTAAAATAACAAAAATAATAATTAAAATATATGATCCAAACAACTATATTCCACGTATTCTGAAACCATATGTAGCTTTGTGTAAAAACGTATAGAATATATAATGAGCCATATGGATTCATTTTATGTTTTTTTTTTTTTTTTGGAACTGTTCTTTTAAAGAAATAACTGCAAGAATTTAGGTGCCAAGCACTGGCATATTCACACATGGTTAAATTCATCCAGCCTGAGTGAAAGAATGAGTGTGTTTTTGGAAATCCTTGTGTGGGAGGGAAAAGGGGAGTTTGAGATGCAGCAAAGGCAGGAAACAGCAGCTGCAATTTGTAAATGCAAATTCAGCTCAGTTGAGCATGTACCCACTGCTGAAGAGAAAGACTGTGTGTGTGTGTGTGTGTGCGCGTGTTTTTGTGACATATCAGGACGCAGATTTGTATAATGACATGGGTATGACATAGGTATTACAAGGAGAGGGTGACTTATGAGGTCATTACCCCATGTCCCCATTTTTCAAAAGGCTTATAAATCATACAGAATGAGTTTTTATTTTGAGAAAGTAAAAATGTGCACAGTTTCCTGTGACGGGTAGGTTTAGGTGTAGGGTTGGTGTAGGGGGATAGAAAATACGGTTGTACAGCATAAAAAGCATTACGCCTATGGAATGTCCCCACAATTCACAAAAACAAACCTGTGTGTGTGTGTGAAGGGAGGAGAGTATAGGGATGTTCATGCGACTTTCGGAAGAGAAAGAAAGTGTCTGTGAATCAGAGTTAACAGGGAGGGGGTCTCGTTTGAGCATGCAGATGAAAACGCATTTAATTTTAATTATCTGAGTTTTACACTCCAAGTCTGTTAATTTTTTTTTTTTTCTCAGGGATATTATAAAAAGATGAAATAATCATTATTTTGTCATTTAAATATGGATTTAGAAAAACAAGACAAAATGTGAATAAAATGAGGTCAACCACATTAAAATAAAAGCAGCTGTAAAAGCATATCTCTGAAGAGTTTGTCAGGAAAAGTGTTCGGATGTGAAAGAGAACATGCAGATATGTATCAAACAGAGACATGACTGGAAATATACTGAAAGGCAAATGACAGGAGAGGAAAGCATGAACCTAGAGGTTGAGATACTTCTCAGGGAATGGAAGATAAGAAAAAAAACATATAATTGTTATTTACATGGTTTGCATCCATACAAAAACACAAACATTAATACATACAGATCTAGGGATGGACGAATAAGTGGCTCAAAGTTTTATAAAATGGTGGCAAATGCAAAATTATTCAAAACACCAATGTGAAATAATACTTGATTAATAATGAGCACAATACTACCAATGATATAGCTTATTACTTCTATAATAATAGATTGCAATTGATTTCTGAAACAGTTGTATGTATATTGTGGCACACACTACCATCCAAAGGTTTGTGTTCAGTAGGATAAATAATTTTTATTAATTTATTCTTTAATTAATTTAGTCAAAAGTGGCAGTAGACATTTCTAACTTTATAAAAGATTTCCACTCAAATAAATGCTGTTCTTTTGAACTTTCTCTTCATCAAAGAATTGTGAAAATTAATGTATTACAATTTCCACTAAATTTTATGAAGCAGCACAACTGTTTTCAACACTGATAATAATCAGAAAAGTTTCTTGAGCAGCAAATCAGCATATTAAGGTGCGTTCACGCCACCTTGTAATTCCTGTAGTTACGAGATTCTAGCTTGTAAAAAGCATTCACGTCCTCGTAGAGCTCGTAATTACAGTTTGTAAGCTCCCAGGTGTACCATGTGACCGCTATACCACCTGACCGCTAAAGGTTCATTTAGGTGTTGATAGTTGTGCCATAGAATCGCATAATTACCAGTCCAAGGACGTGAACAGCTCCGAATATAACATCACGTGTTATCATCTCAAGATTCCGGTAAATATGAGGTGGTGTGAACGCAGCATTAGAATGATTTCTGAAGGATCATGTGACACTGGAGTAATGATGCTGAAAATTCAGCTTTGATCACAGAAATAAATTATAGATTTTTAAATATATTAAAATATTATTTAAATACTATTTCACAATATTTCTTGTTTTACTGTATTTTGGATCAAACAAACGCAGCCTTGGTGAGCAGAAGTGACTTTTGACAGATAATGTACTGTATATCTTTAAACATGGCTCCTCCAATCAGATTTGAGAGCCAGAACCTGAACTTCTTCAATACTGTTTGAAAAGCATCCCAAGATGCACCTTATGAAGTTGGTTGATGAATGTCCAGCCAGAGCTTGAATCTAGAAACTGCTCCAAGTTTTCATTTGTGTCACTAAATCACTCCTATATTTCCATGTGTTATTTCACAGTCTTCATGACTTAATATTACCATATAAAATGCAGAAAACAGTCATAATAAAGAATGATTATATATGTGTATAGCTTTGACTGATAGCATAGCTATATAGAAGAGCAGGACATGCAGCTTGACTTTAGATGTCTAGAGGCCGCTGACACAGAGTGATCCATCAGCAGCCCCTGAGGACACATTTCCCACCCATCAACTGCAGCTCCAGTCAGTCGCTTTGCTGCGGTCAACGTCCATGATGGCGTTCACGCTGCGGCGGTCGTACAAATGCGAGCCGACACTTCTAGCACATTTAGTTGTGGCCTCTCCTATCTGACATCATCCATAATGGACAGCACTCCTCTGAAGGACAGAGACTCTGGGAATGAGTCAATGACAAGGATGTCCAAGAGGACAAAAAGGAAACATACATTAAAAGTATTCATGTTGGTTTAAGTGTTTTTTTTTTAGTCAATAATTTACAAAATGCTTGATTTACTAACTTGATAAAAGATAATTAATAATGCCATTTAAAATCCAATTAACAGGAGCAAATATGGCAGTAGGTAGAATAAATATGAACTTGAAATTCAAAACTCTAGTTTTTAGAAAGGCAAAATGTGTGATAGATAGATAGATAGATAGATAGATAGATAGATAGATAGATAGATAGATAGATAGATAGATAGATAGATAGATAGATAGATAGAGGATGGACGATAGAAAGAGGACAGACGGATGGATAGAAAGAGGACAGACGGACGGACGGACAGATAGATAGAGGATGGATGGATTGACAGATAGAGGACGGATGGATAAATAGAGGACAGATGAACGGACGGATAGATAGATAGATAGATAGATAGATAGATAGATAGATAGATAGATAGATAGAGGAAGGATGGAAGGACAGATAAAGGATGGACGGATGGATGGATGGATGGATGGATGGATGGATGGATGGATGGATGGATGGATGGATGGACAGACAGACAGATGATAGATAGATAGATAGATAGATAGATAGATAGATAGATAGATAGATAGATAGATAGATAGATAGATAGATAGATAGATAGATAGATAGATAGATAGATAGAGGACGGATGGAACATATAGATAGAGGACTGACTGACAGAGAGAACAGACGGATGGATAGAGGATGGACGGACATAGATAGATAGATAGATAGATAGATAGATAGATAGATAGATAGATAGATAGATAGATAGATAGATAGATAGATAGATAGATAGATAGATAGTTCAAAAGAAGAGCATTTAGTAAAAAAAGTAAAAAAAAAAAACTTTTGTAACATTATAAAGAGTAAAAATCTTACTGACCCAAACATATGGAAGGTGACAAGCACCATCATATGAAAGTGAAGTGTAAAAAAAGGGTCTATAACTACCTAAATAAAAAAATTAAAAAAAAAGTTTTTTTTTTTTTTCTCTGTAGAATGTCTAGATACTAATCCATCACATAAAAAATAACAAAAAACTAACTAATCATCAAGCAGAAGACAGATCACAGCTAAAAGTGTCATTTTCACAGATTATCTAAACCCACCACCACCAGCACACAGTGTCTTTTATGCTCTGGTGCCTTTGGTTTTTTTAGACTTTTTGAGCTTTCAGATTCTCACGGACATCATTTATCATTATATGGTAATTGTCGTTGCCATATTTGATCCGTGACCACACAGAGGACTTCAAAAGCCACATGACAGCACACCCACCTGCGACAAGAGCGCAAAAGAGAAGCCGGCCGACCATGAGCAGGCATAGTAACCCACTCTTCTCATCTGAAAATCTTTTGCGCCCTTCTCACCAAGCAAAATGTCCTCGTTATGTGCCCTCATTAGCTGCTCTAAACACCCACACAACTCGACTTAAACACACCCACACGTATAAAAAGGAACCCAAATTGTCCTAGAGATCTAATGCCTGCACAATGTGTGTGTGTGTGTGTGTGTGTGTGTGTGTGTGTATGTACGGCAGGAAAGAAAGAAAGAAGAGGCCTTTTTGAAGAGATGTGACTCAGGCGGCGCTCGGGTCTGATCCGTCTCTCTGATCCCTGCCCAAGCTTTGACACGACTGATGAAACCGTTAAAACAGCCGGCTGCAACTGAGCTCGGTTAACCTCGCTGAGTGGGTCTCCAACCAGGAAGTCATCCTTCACACTCGACTGGCAGAGTTTAGACGTCTTTAAGACACTTTGGGTGTTTGGTGGGCCCTGGACAATAAGCATAAAACACAACCGCACTTTGTTGTGACATAAAAATAGAACTTTGATGCACACAGAATAATTAAGTATCTTTTAACGCAAAACTCAAAGACTCCCTAGTGCTTGAGCTGAGCCTCAAAGGCCCAGAGCATTTGAATATTAATATTATGCTTTAATAAAAAAAAAAAAAAAAAAGTTAACAATACTCAAAGGTGCATCCTTTTTCGCATACTTCTGCATTTTTCTACACCATTTCACAGTAGAAGAACAAAAGTGTTTAGAGTGTAGCATGTAATGCATCATACAGAGAAATAAATGAAAACATTTGCTAATTCAGTTCAAAAGCACCCAATTTCAAAACACACACACACGCACGCACACACTCTACCTGGGGTGAATAACACATTTTTCAGAATATTTAAAATACATTTGATTGTATGGTGTTTTTTTTTTTTTTTTTTTTTTGACAGTTTAGTTACTGAATGAGCAAAATCAAGCAAATCAAACATCAGAATCCCTGCCAAAAATATACATTTGGATTACACTATACTGTATAATTATATAAATTATACATAGGCTATTATATAATTACATAAATTATAATTATACATATATTTTTGTATTAATAAACTATGAATTCCGGCTGCATGTGACTAACATGACTAACATGTACGTCTAATTAGGAAAAGTATTATTATTACAACAATGCATTATTAATTGTAATTTTAAATATTATTATTATTATAACTATATAAATTGTAACAAACAAATAAATAAATAAATAAACAAATAACCAGAAGCATCATCTGGTTAAAAATCCAAATTAATATGGGTCATCATACCACACGGGTAAAAACTAAACTAACTAAACTAAACTAAACTAAACTAAACTAAAATAAAATAAAATAAAATAAAATAAAATAAAATAAAATAAAATAAAATAAAATAAAATAAAATAAAATAAAATAAAATAAAATAAAATAAAATAAAATAAAATAAAATAAAATAAAATAAAATAAAATAAAATAAAATAAAAACTCCAGAAAAATCATCTTACTGGTTAAAATCCAAATTATTAAAGGGTCATCTTACCACAAGGGTCTAACTTTTCAATTCACATACATACATACTTAAATATATAAATAAATGAATACATACATAAATATTTTAGTGACCAAAAATCTGAAAACTGTTCAAATCTCCCACTTAATTCTGATATGTGATTAATTAATTGTGTATTATATAATTATATAAATTATAATTATACATATATTTTTGTATTAATAAACTATGAATTCCGGCTGCATCTGACTAACATGACTAACATGTACATCTAATTAGGAAAATTATTATTATTACAATAATTAATTATTAATTGTAATTTTACATATTGTTATTATTATTATAACTATATAAATTGTAATGAACAAATAAATAAATAAACAAATAACCAGAAGCATCATCTGGTTAAAAATCCAAATTAATATGGGTCATCATACCACAAGGGTAAAAACTAAACTAAACTAAACTAAAATAAAATAATAATAAAAAAAAAACCTCCAGAAAAATCATCTTACTGGTTAAAATCCAAATTATTAAAGGGTCATCTTACCACAAGGGTCTAACTTTTCAATTCACATACATACATACATACATACATACATACATACATATTTTAGTGACCAAAAACCTGAAAACTGTTCAAATCTCTCACTTAATTATGATATGTTGTGTAATTAGGTTAAAATGTTTCATAACTAGACAGTCCCAAATACAAGAATAAGTAGCCTACTTCCCTTTGTTTCCCCTACCACGTAATTTGCAAACCTGAACAAGAAGAGTTTCTAAATAAATACTTTCCAGAACTTAAATATTGCAGTAAATAATACAAAATGAAAACCACAACTTCTCATATCACTTCCTGACAGTGCAGTTTCACCAGGCAACAAAGGCATTTTGACATTTTTTCCCACTTCTTTCTGTTACTCCCCCGGAAAACATCCAACATATTTGAAAGATCGCTCTTATCCTGTTCCCATCATCTCCTCGTATTGAGCCGAACACCTACCGCATGCCTTTCAACGCCCAAACACAGAGAGCGACGGATACTACACCACTGGTGACCAGTTTGTGCAGAAAAACACAGAAAGGGACTCTGGCAGCCATCTGTGATTAGACATGCCAGCCTGGACTCAAGATGAAAACGCTGCGAGATTTTCCCATCTCTCAGTCAGTTCAGAAGATTTCATAAAGCCTCAGACTTTCGGTTCATGTGCTTGAAGGACACAGAGGATTATTAAAACTGACCAGACAATTATTAATCACACTCTGGATTACGTTAGTTTCTTTGGTTGCTGTTCTCATATTTCTTCTCACAGTTTCTTCCCCGACTGCAGCAACTTCCATTTTTATACAGATATTTTGTGCAATTTCCCAGGTAGTGAGGATTTTGTTTTCACATGGGATTGAAATGGTGCTTCTTTGCAAATGTTTTATGCAATATTCCAATTTTATGCATAAGTTACATTCTAAGTTTGTGGTGCTCACATTACATAATGATACACAATGCAACATGCATGCAGGATGCAAAAACATATCAAACTTAATATCTGATTGCATTATTCTGTGCGTTATTTTGTTTGAAAAGTGTGCTTGCGCATCTTTATTTCAAATAAAGGACACTTTGTTTGTTATTCTGTTCTATCATATCTGTAATGACATTCATGCATTAAAAAAACACAGTTTACTCTATGCTACCTTGCCAACATATATAATGCAACATGCGTACAAACAGAAAGCAACATAAAGTGATATAATGTGACAACGGTCGTAAAATAATAAATAAATAAAAGTTTACAGGCACATAAATTGACAGCAACATTAATATTTACATAAAACCCAGATGTTTTCTCATGAATAAAACAAGCAAATCTCATGAAATGTGACATCAGATGATAACCACGGATTTACGGAATCTTCTATAGCAAGGTTTCAGTGCATGGGAAAACGCCATTGGTACGACGTTTCCTTGCGAGACCGTGCAGTTCAAAGAAACCGAGACGAGGAAAAATGAGAGTGGGTCATTCTCTTCAACGGGATTGAGAAATGATGGCAGTGCATCCGAAGGCTAGGCTCTTCAGTCCATATGCCTGCCAGCAGGAATGATGAGTTATGCCTTTAATCTAGTTTGCCAGGGATTGATGCTCGAGCCCGTGCAAGTGCATCTTGGCTAGCGGAAGCGGCTTTGACCTCTCTTTCTTACTTTAGAGTAACAATCCTGTGCGGTTTGAGAACGAGGTTAAGAGAGCTACATAAAGAGAAGGGGAAGAGAGAGCGAGATAATTGGAGGAAGTGCACGGACATCAAGTAGAAAAGAGAAAAGTAAGAAATGAAGCATGTATTCTTAGGGGGAAAAAGGAAGAACTCTGCGGGGCTGTAGCTGTCATCGGGCTTGATGAAAGCCTTGCTTGCCGTATAACATGAATTACGTAGTATATGTATTCCAACCTTTTTCATACTTCCTGCCGTAATCCATGCGTTTAGTATTCAAAGCCTCTTTGACTTGTGACAACTTCAAATTCCAACCAGGAAGGATTAGGCCAAACAGAAAATGGCTTATGGTACCACATAAATCATTTCCTTTAGCGTTCTCACATCTGTTTTTTTCTTCTTTTTTTTTTTCTCTATCCTACACTTGGAGATCCTTCATGTAACTTTATTATAGATCTGCATAGTTGCTGTACTTTAAAGGATTAGTCGACTTTTAAATAAACGTTTGATAATTTACTCACCCCCATGTCATCCAAGATGTTCATGTCTTTCTTTCATCAGTTGAAAAGAAATGAAGGTTTTTGATGAAAACATTCCAGGATTATTCTCCTTATAGTGGACTTCAATGGCCTCCAAACAGTTGAAGGTCAAAATTACAGTTTCAGTGCAGCTTCAAAGAGCTTTAAACAATACTAGACGAGGAATAACGGTCTTATCTAGCGAAACGATCGGTCATTTTCGGAAAAAAAAATACAACTGTATATGCTTTACAAACACAAAATATTGCCTTGAACGTACTTCTGGTTTCTACATTCTTCAAAAAGCTTATGCTGTATGTCCTACGCCTTCCCTATTCTACTTACGGAAAAAAATTAAACTGGTGCAGCGTTCGTTCCGTAAGTAGAATAGGGAAGGCGTAGGACATACAGTGTAAGCGTTGTGAAGAATGTGGAAACCGGAAGTACGTTCAAGCATGTTTTTTTGAAAATGACCGATCGTTTCGCTAGATAAGACCCTTATTCCTTGTCTGGTATTGTTTAAAGCCCTTTGAAGCTGCACTGAAACTGTAATTTTGACCTTCAACTGTTTGGAGTCCATTGAAGTCCATTATAAGGAGAATAATCCTGGAATGTTTTCATCAAAAACCTTAATTTCTTTTTGACTGATGAAAGAAAGACATGAAAATCTTGGATGACATGGGGGTGAGTAAATTATCAGGAAAAGTTTATTTACAAGTCGACTAATCCTTTAACACAATTCACTATATGCAAAAATATAGCAATAAATTCTTTTTTCTTTTTTTTTGTGTGTGTGTGTGTGTGTGTGTGTGTCTTAAAGGGGAATGTATAATGCATCTTTTACAAGATGTGTGAAGTTTCATCTTAAAATACCCCACAGATCATTTATCAAATGCCATGAGCAAAAACATGGCATTTGTATATCCCTTTAAATGCAAATAAGCTGCTGCTCCCGCTTTCCAAAAGAGGGTGGAGCTTTACCAGCTCGCACTTTGGTTGCTCAACAACAAGAAAGCTGGAGAATCTCATGTATCCAAAATGACGATTGTCAGAAACGGTATTCAACCTTACATTGTTTAAACCAAAACGAGATTCGGGAAGAAATTAAAACTTTTAGAATGCAGACGTTTCTAAATGGTTGGTGGATAAATTTAAGTATTTGCTGTGGCTTGAGCCCCTGCCCCTTTGATCGCGAAAGTGAAAGTGCCCTCTGTGGTCGCATCGCGGTGCCCCCGCGTTCCCATTTCTCCTCCCCCGGAATGTGATTTCTGGGAGACTGGTGATTGGTGGGAGACCCACCAACCTAGACTGGGTAAACCCAGCCTGATCTGCCGGCGATTTTATTTCGCCCGGCAACTGGAAAGCCGTACATTTATTTCTACTGCTTCTGTTACACTTTTGCGGGAACCAATCACAGACTGGCTTTATCCACCTTGCTCGCTATTGGCGGGTATAACACGATGACGATAGAGAAGCGACGGCAAGCACGATCATCAATCCAATTCCTTTTAACCTCTTGACGATGCTGAATGACTTCTTTAGTTTAGCAAACAAATTGCTCGAGTGGGTGTAAATACCACTCACTTTCATTTTTTTTTTTTTTTTTTTTGCACAACCTGCAAAAATCGCTCAATGCTTCTCCAAACCCCTGATCAATGCTACAAACCAATACAAACTAAACCTGTCTGGAGTTTTCGCGCCGCTCTGCAAAGTACGTCACCCGGGTCGTTGATCTGATCTGAAGGACTATCCAATTGCGTGAATAATGCTTATTGATCATGCCTCTTGTGCAGTAAAAAATACATACAGACTCCCCAGACCAATGTTCCATTTTAAATTGAGCTTGGTCTGGTGATAGCTAGACAACGACCAACCACATATTTTGTCCTTTTTGAAGCTTGACAGTCACAATATGTGTTCAATCTATGGAACAGCCTGAATGTGCATCTCCTTTTCTGAAGGAAATAAAAAAGAAAATTAGGTTCAGAATGATATGATGATGACAGAATTAATATTTTTAAACCCTTGAAACACCCTCTAAAGCAAAGACATGCTGAGCAGTACTAAAACACATTTATTTTTAACCCAGAAGACTGTGATGAGAGATTACACCTTATTTTCATTCTAAATCCTTTCATTTTTTACATGCTTGACAGATTGCTCTTCTTCAGTTTGAAAACAGGAAGGGGACAGCAAACTACAATTTAGTACAGAAAAAACTTCAATTATTTTCAAGCCTTACATTTCTATCATAAATAATTAAACAACTATTTTTGGATTTTTATGATTAACCAGAATAATTACGGAATTAAGACCAGACTCTAATCAATAATTTGCATATGCCATTGTTCTAAATTCCTTTTTTTTTTTTTTTTTTTTTTTTTATAGCCAAAAGATGAATTTGCTTCTTTTTTCTTTTTTTTTTTTTGTCTATGGAATGGCATTTGGTTCTGACGATACTTTTTATATAAGCATCCCCCTGTTGCTATAAAGAGAGGGAGAGAGAGAGAGAAACAAGGGTTGCTTAATGAGCAAAGGCTTTCACAAGCCCATTATTAAAGACTTGGAGAGATGAGGACTTTTTACAATTACGAGACTCCCACTTATCTTGTCTGGGCAGACTCCACTGAGGGAAGAGAGAGAGGAAAAGCTGTCCACTAAGCTAACAATTACTGTTGCTCCAGTTTGCTTATAAGAGTGAGCACCGATTACTTGCTGATGCAAACGGCTTTGGCCTTTGTCAGTGCCAAGTTCTTTCCAGGCACTGTAACGTACTGTCTCCATTAAGTGTTTGTTATAAACAAACTGTGTTAATGTCCAGTGGTGGCTGGTTTACATGAGGAGATACTTATGCTGCCTTCACGTGCAGTTGGAATTATAGTAAATACGAGTTTCCTTGTTAAAAATTGGACATGAGCGCTCTCTCTCAAGTCGTATACCACTGGGAAGCTTGGGAATAATTTTGATCCCCTAGTTCCCGAGCTGGGCAGGCCATAACTTTTAAATATGGCGGAGAGGAGAACGATTGCTAATGTGACCATAGACAGTAAAAGAAATGGACACAGCGACCCCATTGGAACTCAATTGAGTCAAGTGAAGCCCATTTTTAGCGATTTTTAGCACTTCCGTTTCTGAAGCGCAGACTCACACTAAGCTTGATGACGTCAGCAACCTGTCTGACAGATGTAAATCTTCTAGTAGCTGTGCGTGCAAACTGCCATCGTTAATCTTGCAGAGACGGCGAGCTTGAGCGGGGAGTTCTTTGGCGTGATTCTGATTAATTATTTTGTATAGTATTTTAAAATGTAACGCCAATACGCCATATTAAGTTAATGCATACTATTAAGAAGTTATGTAAAATTATGTTCAAGAACTGATAATTCATACCCAAGAGTTATTTAACGGCCCAGGGATCGAATATTTTAAATATAATTTAATTTTTGATGCACATGATGTTGTATAACGTTAATGGGCGCCGAATATAACCACAAAATGGCGTTAACTGTTATCTACACATCTACATCGCAAGAGAAATGGACGAATCAGTCGTATAAAAAAGTTATTCAGTAAATCGCTTGGACAAAAGCGTCTGCTTTGGCCTGTTAAATAACATAATAACTGGACAATAACGAATGTCACCGATAACATCTATAACTAATGGTTGCCCTTTTCATTTTTCTTTCCTCATAGGTAAAAATACAAACTTTTCTTCTGCTAACACCAGAAAAAGAAGAAAGAAAAGTTTCCTTCTATCTACATCAAACCGAATAGTAACCCATCCAAAACAGACATATATAATCCCAGGAACCATACTGTCAGTATACAATATCCCCTTGAGTCATTTTCGTATTGATTCAATGTAGGCTGTTCATTTATAGTCTCTTAAAATTGCTTATTGTTCTACATGATTTCATCTCTTCATGTAAAACATTTGCCCATAAGCTAATATTCAAATAATTGAGAGCTAGGTGTTAAATCATGCAGTTTTGGCTAATAAATCATGGTCAAAAACACTTAAACAAAAAACGTTTTTCTTTATTTCACGTTATAGGCTATGACATTTTGTAGATGGCTTCCGACCAGGATGAAAGGGATCACATTCATCTTCAAGCATAGATCTGTAAATAAATAAAGGAACATTAACCGCGATTGACATTGAGATTTTTCTTGCACTGCCTGTATAATTTCCTGATAATTTCTCCATTCCCCGTCAATATACCGGCCGTTACCCATACTTCATTATTTAATGAAATAGACAAATTATTAAAGTTTGTGGATAAAAGCTACTTCATATGTATTCACTTGCCACATACCGAATTATTTCCAATTCCCCAAAAACGTTGTTGAAATATTTTGTCCCGTTGCTTTTATGGACTCTATATGGGCTTCTCTCTTGACGTCTCCCTGATTGCCTGCGAGCTTCTCCTCCTGTCTGTACAGTAATTTATCTACTATGTGACAGAGAGTCGAGTGGTTATGACGCAATCGTTAGCCTATTTTTACAAAAACTGTTTCTACGGGGCCATAATGTAACATAGAAGGTAATAGAGCCCTTTATACATTGTCGTGTATCTTTAGAAATAAATAATGGACAAATGGAGTCTTTAAACGCCTCAGATGTAAAGTTATTCGCTGTCAAAGTGATGCCAAAATGAATGGGAGTCAATGGGATGCTAACGCAAGTGAAGTTCTGCTACAAGATGGCGGCACACGGCCGACTTCAACTTCCGGTCGACTTCCTTGCCGCTTGAATGTGACTGGTGTTCTTTATTAGTTTTTTCCACAATAGCTACATTGCTTTTTTTTTTTTTTTTTTTTGTCGTAAAAGTAGTGCATATTTACATATATTAATAATCATTAATAGTGGATTGTATGTTTTATAAACAGCAATAGCCTGTATTTGACTGAAATTCCAGAATTGTCAGCAACTATGACTATCTATACTGCTGTTTATATGGTTGTCAACGAATAGGAAGCTGAATATGATTTTAGCTTTAATAAGATATCATAACAAGAATAAACCTGGTGTCCTCCATTCTTTACTACAACAAAGCATTTGAACGGGATGAGCTTCCAATCAAAAATTCAAAAGTGAGAAGTAGGAACCTATAGGATCCAAAATTAACTTTTAAATGTTAAATAATATATGGTACTATTATATTTATTTAAGATATAAATAGAAATAGAAATGCACTGCTTTTGGAATACATCTATTAAATGAATGATTCAATGACTCACGTATAAAGACACTTGTTTAGTTTCTAACTGAATTAGCGTTTGTGAATGAATCAATTGAATGAATGATTTCATGACTCATGCAATGACTTTGTTCTTGAAAAAAAGTGTTTTTGAACAAATCAGTTCAATGAATGTTTTAAAGACAGTCACATTTTGTTCCTGACTGAATTTGTTGTTTTTGAGGGAATCAGTATAATGTCTCGCTTCAATGACTTCCTCTTAAAGGGTTCACCCAAAAATGAAAATTCTGTCGTTAATTACTCACCCTCATTTCCTTCCATACCCATAAGACCTTCGTTCATCTTCGGAACAAGATTAAGATATTTTTGATTAAATGCAAGAGGTATATGACCTGTCCATAGACAGCAATATAATCAACACTTTCAAAATCCAGAAAAGTACTAAGACATTGTTAAAACTGTCGACATGACTGCAGTGGTTCAACCTTAATTTTATGAAGCGACGAGAATACTTTTTGTGCACAAAAACAAAACTGTCGTAAGGATGTAACTTGCAGAAAGAGTCAATAGAAACTGTCTAACTAACTGTATGTTGCAAAAAGTAATATATTCTCAGTTAGAATATATTTTTCACTGGTGAATCATCAAGTATTACAAGACAAAAAAGCTGGGTAGAGCTGTAGTTGTGATACTGAAGAGCATAAATGGCAGAAGTGGTACATTAAAGCAAGCTGTCTCCTGGTAGAAAATGTACAGCTTGGGGTGACCTGAGCCACCCTGTAAATCTCTGATTACTGGTGTCGAACTCTTATTTACTGTCAAGATGTTTCCTTACTTTGAGGTCAAGTTGCAGTGCTAAGAGAGGTATACATTACTGAAACATCCTGTGAGCACTGACAAAGAGCTGGTACATTGCATTTTATTATTTGCAGTTAGCATTCTAACTATGGAGGATGACGTGAACTAACACTCAATGAACAGCAACTTGCTAGAAATCATTGCTTGTGAAGGAAACAGCTGGTTATTACATGCCAACTGTATCACCACCACGCTTTGCTTTGCACTTGAAAGCCACAACATGACTGACAGGTTTTATTTTGTTCTCTAATTCTTTCTCTCTATTCGTCACCCTCTTTTAGAGGAAGGTGGCATGCACTTCCCCACAGACAACAGAGATATGTCAGATGTGCAGCTATAACGATCGATTAGGATTGGACTGCCCGATTGCATTTGCTCCATGTGTATCCGGTTTGTGTCAGGAAATGCAACTCTCTGCCCCAGGCTTTGGTCGCGATGCTTCGGCTCAGTGTCAAGACCATTAAACAGAAGAAAGGATAACCGTCAAATCAGTGCACCACAGCAAATGGGGGATTCAAGCTGTGCCTTTTCCTCCTCAAATGCTTGGCATATACTTGAAAGCCTTCCAATGTATAATGATGAGCTTTTCAGGCAACAAGATTGACAGGTTTGCTGCTTTGAACATTTGATTTGTAGGTTCAGCATTAGTAAACCAGGATTACCCTTTGTTTCTACTTCGCCACCTAAGTGGATATGAAAGGCAGCGGCGCAGTCTTGCTAATTGCTTGTAATTGACCAGAGTAAATCGATCAGAGTCTTGATTTGGTTTGCTGAAGGGCTTGAGAAAGGTTTAAGGGTATGTTTGGAAAGGCTGTCTTCACCATCTGCCAATCTCTCTAACGATTTTGGCTTCCCTGCAAAAGCCTTAATATAACCCTTACCGTGCAGTTCTGCAAAGTCCATCAGCTCACAGAGAGATCTGGGCTGGAATCCATTTAGCACAATCTAGCCATTACACATAGATCAACAGTGATTATTTAAAGAATTACCACCTGTAGTGCATCTGTGCGAAAGGATATTCAATGGTAACAGCATGAGATATTTCTGCAAACATTACACTGTTGGTGGTGTGTGCTAAGGCAAGTGTCACTATTACCAATGATAATATTATTAGTAATTTAATCAAACCCAACACTAAAGGTTAAACTTTTACATAATATCCCAATTCTGTATGTGCTAGACATGAACGATACTTCAAATCATGCAGTTTGTGTAAAGTCATCCAAAAAACCCCAGCAACAGCTTCACAACAATCAAAAATATTCTACCAACACAACACAGATTTTCTAGAGAAAAATCCAGAACAAACTACGGTCTAAAAATATCCAAACAATATCCAGAACTCCTCAGAAACAACCTAGAAACAACCTCAGAACATGCTAGCAACAATCAAGAATATTTTACCTACCTCAAAATGATGTAGCAACCATCCAGAACATACTTGCAACTGCCTAGAAACACCCTAACATAATGCCAATGAGTTTGCATGGGCAAGTACCACTCACATCTTCCATAAAAATCTACACTCTAAAAAAAATGCTTGGTTAAAAACAACCCAAGTTGGGTTGAAAATGCACAAACCCAGCGATTGGGTTGTTTTAACCCAGCTGTTGGGTTAAATGTTTGCCCAACTTGCGGGGCAGTTTTATTTAACCCAACTATTCTTTAAAAAATGACTATATGGCTGGCTTAAAATGAACCCAAAATAGGTTGGAAATTAGAAATCAGACACATAATTACTAGAGGCTACAATAATAATCATAAGGTGTACATTTATTCATAAGAAATTTAATAAATGTGTATTATTTAATTATTATTCATTGAATTATTAATACATGTTCATTTCCAACATATTTTGGGGTTCATTTTAAGCGAACAATACAGTATTTTTTAAACAATAGTTAAATAGTTAAATAAAACTATCCAGCAGGTTGGTCCAACATTTAACCCTAGTTAGGTCTACTGTGCTGAGCCATATGCTTACAATGTTGAGTCATAGCTATTTTTGAAGATGACTTCTAAAATATCTCCTATTAAATTCCACCAAAACATTGTGAAACTAAATGTCAATAATTTGGAGCATCATGCTTCATAGCTCCCTAGTGACTTCTGTCACCTCAAGTCGGTTCGTTGAGTTTCCACCATCACACCGTGTCAATCAATTTAGTGCCAAGCGATTATTTTCATCCGTGACTGACTGAATGCATGCACAGCAAGATGGGAGAGGAGGACAGAGAATAAGATAAGGAGAAAAGAGAGAAAGTGCAGGGCAGAAATAATGGGACAGGGCAAACAGAGAGAGAACAGCCCATGTATTTGTCATAAAACCAACTGTCAGTCTTTGTCTTGTCACAGTTGAGGAATGACACCTTCTCCCTGTAGGTGTCTCAATCCCTTAATCATATATGGAGCCAGATAGTGTCATGGCTTCCCTATCATGCACTGGGCCGCATAACAAAACATGCACCAGCCCAAAGAAAGATTGACATTCCTCTGAGGAATACTATCTTCGTCCCAAAGTGAATCTTGCGCTTTGAACTGTCAGCCACATCAGGAAGAGCTTATGCTAAGGATTGCACAGTGGGTGATGTGGCTACCCTGAGTTTGTTTATCATAATATGGGATCCTAGGTGTTTCGCTGGATGTCATTTTTAAGTTGATAAGGACATGTTTACTTTTCACCCATACAAATTTGATCTGAATAACAGATCCTGCATTTATGCCTGCCATAAAGCATGTGGCGCTGTATAAAGCGATTGTAGATTCGGTATTCAGTTGTCATTGGATTAATATGGCAGCAGAGAACTCTTACAGACGAAGTTGCACTTTTGCTCATGGTAACATTTAGTACACTGAAAATTGAAGCAAATGTGCAAGGTTTTGCATTGGCCTATAAGTATCCCCTAAAGCAAGGGTATCCAGTCCTGCTTATGGAGGGCCACTGTCCTGCAGAGTTCAGCTCCAGCCCCAATTAAACACACCTGAACCAGCTAATCAAAGTCTTACTAGGCATACTAGAAACATCCAGGCAGGTGTGTTGAGGGCAAGTTGGAGCTAAACTCTGCATGACAGTGGCCTTCCAGGACAGAGTTTGGACACTCCTGCCCTAAAGGCACATGGTGTTGGAAACAGTATGAGATGGGAGGAAAACTATTTATTTCAAAACTTTTGCATTTGCTCACAAAAAAACTTGAAAGTTTTGAGAGTGAACAAAAGGTTTCTCGGGGGAACGCAAAACATTTTTCAGAGAACATCATATCATTTTTCTTCCCATCTCTGTAGGCCCATGACAACGCTTAATTAAACTGGTTGCTTAATTTAAGAAAAAAGTTTTTATATGACAAATCAATCAAGCACCTCAAAGGAAATCATAAAAGGACGGAGAAGCATCGTAAGCAGGGTGAAAATTATGGAAAAGGGGAGGGTCTATGGGCAGGTAAATGTATGGGTTTTTTCAGATCTTTCGATCTGGGAAAAGTAAGCTTGCACAATATACAAATGAATCAGGAATGGCGAGAGAACATTGCGCTTGGTGCACTTTTCATTTACAAACCAAACTTGGGTCTTCAGCCGACAAAGTTTAAATCCTGTCTGGTTAGAGTGCTTCCCATTATGTTTATGCATTAGGTCAGTAGGCGGAGAGTAGGTGGTCAAATGCGTTTTTGACTATCATCATCCGCTGCATAATATACACCGTTAAATTAAGATGAATAACGTTTGGTTCTACATTCAAAACACAAATTATCTATAATGCTTAAGAATACCTCATAAAACATAATTAGAGGTTTAATTAGCATCAAGCTACATTTCAAAATGTATATGATTATTAACATCTCTGCATAAAACGCACTTTAAACCATCATCGAGTTATTGTAATAACTTCTGATATGATATAAAGTGGATTTTGATCCAAAAATGGACAGACATGCATTCTTGTATGTTTTATAATGGATTGAATGCTAAATCTGCTTTTCATTTGTCATAAACATCCTTTATTGTTATAAAAATACCATGAAAATAAAAAAAAAAAAAACACACAGAAAACATACCCCCATAATCATATGTCTATTTGCATTTATATTTTATCTGTAGAAAAAATGATTCTCTCATTTTAGATAGACGGAAGAGCAAATATATTACATGACGACTTGACAGATCTAAAACGCTCTCTCATAATCATAATGCACACATGGAAGAAAACAGACAGTGATCACATAATGCAGTGGAAAATGAATAGAAATGATATTCTGTATAAAGAACAAGTGAGAATAAATCTGTTCTCAGAAATTAATGATAATCTCCTCCTGGATACTTTTCTTTGGTGTTTGTTTACACTAATTTTCGAAACAGCGCCACCATTCTCGCCCTTCTGTGCAACAGTAGCTGCTTCGGCCACGTGATCTAAGGCGCAACTCTAATTGGATGGCCCATTTCATCTCAGAGCGACAGGGGAAAAAAATCGACACACTGGGCGAAAAATCAAATCCTCGCTTTTTAGCGTTGCGATTGTTCACCCCAGATGTGATTAGCCTCATAGGATTCTATCGTTTTGATTCAAGAGCGTCATCGTGCTGAATTTTGCGTTCAGTGTGAAAGGGTCTTAAAGCATGACAAGTGATTGTTTCACTTAATTGTTAATTTACAAAAATGTATAAAGTCTTTTTAATTGACGTTTAGATAACTGTACTACATCAATGGTGGCAAATTTCAATTCCATAGTGTACAAAATGTAAAATGATGCATATATTCCATTTGTGCTCTGGGATCATTCTGCCTGTATAACTTGCTAATCTGACCTTTGCTCAGGTAGCTAGAGGCACAGTCGTCTGGACAGAAGCCCAGTTCCTAGAGAAAACACTGACCTTATTTCTGCAGCATATGCAAATTCACAGTGAACCAGTCTCCTGTGCACTTAGCAAAGCAAATATCAGTGACCCGTGCAAATTAAGGGACAGGTTTATAAAATTAAGGTTCAAAAGTTTAACTTCAGAAGACCAAAAATCAAGACATAATGAAAATCTTAAATACCACTGGAAAAGATTCTTGAAGTTTTCCTTAGTCGTGAACTTCTTGTACGTTTCCGGGTGATCAGGTTGGCCTCTTGTAGACCAGAATGGTGGACAACAAAAGCAAGTTGTCTTGTTACTATATTTACTTAGTAGACAACTCAGTAGACACCCTTGCACATAATTGGCATGTTTGCCTCTGTAATACATCTAAACATGTCAGACAAGCTCTTGTCATCTTGCTAACTTTACTCAACAAAACAAATCAGAAGCAAAGTCTTATCAATTTTTCTTCTAAATAAGGCATCTCCTCTTTCAAAATGGTTTAGCTGTCAGTTTGATTAGAAATAATGCAAATGCAATAATGTGTTTATAGAGATTAAATGTTTAATTTTAAACTCTTTATTATATGTTTGGTTGGAAAAATTTATATTTTGTTTTTGTAGCTGGCAGGATCAAATGTACGAAAGCCCCTTGTGAACATTCATTTCAGACTCCATTTATACTAACGAAACATCAATGTGAATTATTCAATGATGGAAAAACACGGATAAATGGTTTTAAAATGATGATTAGTGGTTATCCCATGCAGCAAAGCCTAGGGTGAGGAGGACAATAATCTCGTCTGTTAATTTCCTTCAATGCTAATTTGCATTTTAATTCACCCACGTTCACTCATTCTTGTTTATGCTAATTGTCTCCCAACCCAAGTGGTAGCTATTTTTCCTCCTCACAAGAGTCATCCAGGTATATTTGCATGTGGCTTTTGCGAAAGAGTCATCTCTTAAGAGTCATTTCCTGTGATAGCTGGTCTCTCATCTAAGTCATCAAACACACTTGGTAAAGATGCCATGCTAATGACTGAGACTTCTACAGCGTCATGGGGAAAGAGCTGATGTTAGGAATGGAGTCTCTCAGAGATGTTCAGATGAAAAGGCTGTAAGGGGAATCGCTAACTCAAAACTAAAACTTCAAGGAGCATTTTAATTTTCAGGAGTAAATCTGACGAAATAAAATAAAAATAAGAAATAAAAGTCAATAATGAAATCCACTGAATGGAGACAAAATTGAGGTTTTTCTCCTTAAAAATAGTATCCTCTAATGTTAAAAGTCAGAAAAGAGCTCTTAAACATTGCTCAGACTTGCTAAAATATCAAAGTCTAGATCCCAACTTTAACTCAGTATGAAAAAAGACATATACATATTCTCCAAAAGCTAATATTCTTAAAATCAACAACATATAATTCAGTTAGAGTTTTTATATATATATATATATATATATATATATATATATATATATATTTATATTTATATATATATATATATTTATTTCTTAATTTCTTTAAAATATTTCTTTACAGTCTGAAGTGTTTTTAATGAACTGAATGAGTAAATGGTAAATCAGTAAAATGACTAATTTTTAAAGGCATTGGCTGAATTTGGAATGGCACAATTTCATACTCTTACTATTTTTATTAAGATATAGCAAAAATAGTAAAAGTAGTGTTATGGCATTTCAACTTAATGAATCAGTATTTTTGAATGAATCGGTTGAATGAATGATGCAGTGATTAACTCTTAAAGATGGTCACTAGGTTTGCTCCTGAATGGATCAGTGTTTTTGAGCAAATCAGCTGAATGAATGACCCAATGATTCACTCATAAAGACCATCACTTGTCATTACCTGCTGCCTCAAAGAGTCAAAAATCCTCACCACAGATACAAAGACTAGACACTTTAAGTAAAATTTACTATACATCCATACTTTATCCTATGTAAACTATACCCCTGATGGTTTTTAAATATATGACAAATGCTGACTTTTTCTACTTAGATGCATCATCATGAGGCGGCAGTTTTATTTCTGCTGAGTTTGTATCACCTGCTGATTAGAAAACAGTTGTTTATTTGCAGACGTTTGCTGACACATCCACCTGTTTCATTAGATGGCCGCAATCTGGCCAAACTCTCCCTCAGTCCCATATACATCAATTCATTACCGCTGCATTTCCTTTCTCTCGGCTTTTAAAGCAAGATGCTCTGTGGCACAGAAGGAACAGTGATTAACTGACCCCTTTTACCCCGAAGAGCGAAGTATGATTTGTATTCTGTCTGCTAGCCTGTAGATATATCTATAACTCCAGGCCTGTGCTCTCTGAGGAACTATGATGAAGTGAGCCAGTCACTAAATCCTGCTCTCATTTTTTTCTCTGATCGCTTTTTTGGATAACGGACACCGGAGATATCAGGTGTCTTATATCATCGACAGGACTCTATTGTTCTGAAGGGTGATGGCACCAGATGCTGATGCAGGGCGACTGTCTGACCGCTGAAGATTTCAGTCACGATGGGAAATTCGGCTTGTATTTGGCATTTTGACTGACAGCACCATGAGAAAAGGTTGTCCATGAAATAATGATGAAGTCTGCCAATGGACTTTGGCTTTTTTTTTTGTTTTTTTTTTTTTTTGGGAGGGACTGACACTTGGCATCAAAAGTAAGAGTAATCATCAAGTCTGGTCTGTCGGGTATCTAGATATGGGTGATCATGGGCGTGAGTGCGTGTAGACAGAAGAGAAGCTGCCATCCACGAAATGAGATCTGCCTTATTTGACCCACATGTGCCCGAGGTTTTGAGGGTACTTCAAAGAGGGGAGCGATAAAGAAATTCTGAGGAAGGAAAATGGGAAAAAAAGAAAGAATCACAGTGGGGAATCAAACCCTGACTCCTCCAATCAGACACAGGGATTAGAATCAGTGAGTGAAAATCAGTCTGGACCACTCCAAAACTCTTTGCTTTGTGGACCTTAGAAACTCAAACATGTTTGCACAGAGGTGTTCAGCGAGAAACCCTCATACAGTACAAAGACCAAATCTGGACACTTAAAGGAATAGTTCACCCAAAAATGAAAACTTTGTCACCTTTTACTCACCCTCTTGTCATTCCAAACCTATATGACTTTCTTTATTCGTTTCAGAAACACATGAGAAGATATTTTCAAGACGGTTTTTAATCCATATAATGAGGGTCCAAAACAACTGGATTTTTCAAAACATCTTCTTTTGTGCGAACAGTCCCTTTAAGCATCTAGATAAATTTCAGGGCCACTGCATAATTAATGCAAACCACACATTTAATTAATGTACAAGGGCCTTGATGCATTTAAATGAAGCATTTTTGTCACTTAAAAAGTTGCACACCTTAAAGGGATAGTTCACCCAAAACTGAAAATTTGATGTTTATCTGCTTACCCCCAGGGCATCCAAGATGTAGGTGACTTTGTTTCTTCAGTAGATCACAAAAAATTATTTTTAACTGCAACCATTGCCGTCTGTCAGTCAAATAATGGGAGTGAATGGGAACTCTATCAATAAGAGTTGAAAAACTTGCATAGACAAATTCAAATTAACCCTGTGGCTCGTGTCGATGATCTGTTTGTGCGAGAAAGTACACAGTATTTATATAATTTTTTACCTCTAAAACACCACAATGTCCAACTGCGTTCAGCACTCGCTTAGTGAGGTCTTATTGCGCTCTGACAGCGGAAGTAATGTCTAGCACTCATTGAAGTATAAGCACGAGACATTACTGCCGTTGTCAGAGCGCGATCAGACCTCACTAACTGAGTGCTGAACCCAGTTGGACATTGTGGTGTATTAGAGGTAAAAAATAATATAAATACTGTTCGGTTTTTTGCACAAACCAATCGTTTCATGTCTTAGGACATCAATGTGTCGTCACGAGCCACAGGGTTGGATTTGTCTATGCAAGTTTTTTCAACTCTTATTGATCGAGTTCCCATTCACTCCCATTATTCGACTGACAGAATGCAACGGTTGCAGTTAAAAATCATCTTTTGTGTTCTAATGAAGAAACAAAGTCACCTACATCTCGGACGCCATAGGGGTAAGCAGATAAACATCAAATTTTCAGTTTTGGGTGAACTATCCCTTTAAGATTAAGATTAGTATGCATATTATTAGGACATTGGCTGTTTATCATCATACTTATATAGCACATTTATGTGCTTTATAAGAATAAGGTATTAATATATTAATACCTTATTCTGCATCAACATATTCTACATCCCTTAATCCTGTGCAATACCTAAACCCAACAATTACTTTACTAACTATTAATAAGCAGTAATTACGTGTTTATTGAGGCAAAAGTCATAGTTAATAATTAGTTAAAGGGTTAGTTCACCCCAAAATAAAAATTCTGTCATTAATTACTCACTCTCATGTCATTTCACACCCTTAAGATCTTTGTTCATCTTCAGAAGACAAATTAAGATCTTTTAATGACAGAACGACTGCCTTTGTAACTAGAACTTTTGACACTTTAAAAACTTCATAATGAGATCCGAAAACTAATCCATATGAATTGAGCTGTTTAGTCCAAATTTTCTGAAGAGAATTGATCATGCAGCACATTTGAGGTTCTGGAAGAGGTTTGTTCTTGTGCGTTATTCAAGTTAGGTTGAGCTATTGCTTATGTTCGCTGATCAATGTTTACCGCTCGATTCATATGGATTAGTTTTCCGATCTCTTTATGAAATTTCTGAAGCGTCAAAGTGTCAGTTAAAAATGCATTCAATGGAAGGAAATCTGACATCATTCTGTCATTAAAAAGAGATTTCAGAACAACATGAGGGTGAGTAATTAATTGAGGGAACTTTCATTTTTGGGGTGAACTAACCCTTTAATAGGGAGAATTGGAACCTAATCTAAAGTGTGACCATAAAACCATATATTTTATGCATTTTTGATTCTGAAAACTAGAAATAAATCTTTTTAAAGATTTCTAGATATTATATTATCATCTAAAAAAACAAGGCAAAAATACTTTAAAAAAAAGTTTTTTGTAAGGTATTTCTACAATGGCAAATGAAAAAATGTTGTAAGAGCCAATTTGATATGTCAATAACTTGTATATTTTGTTTGTTTAAAGTGTTGATAAGTAATATCACATGTAATTGTGATTTCTTTGAAAAGCAATTCTGATATTTCCTGTATCATTATTATTATTTCTTATGTTTTCTGTATGTATAATTTATGTTCTGTTTCTTTAACTGCCACGCCCACTTGGTGTTACGCGAGACTGAACGGGTTCAGGCAGAAAAAGTAAGGGAGAAACAGTTTTCTTACCGTTGCTGTCTTTTATGGATAAAACTTGTGTTTGAACGTTTAAGGAAACACAAGATAAAGGTTTAACAACTGTTATATTCGAGGATACAAGAAGAACCAACAAGATTTGTGTATATTTTTGTAATTTTGATTAAACTCGAACTTGTTCACGGACTTTGGACTGACTGTGATGAGTAAGAAAGAACCCATTTTTCCTGCCACTGTGTTCCAAGTTAAGTTAATCTAGGACTTTGCATTTACAAATGTTTTGCACGACGGGGCATCTACTTTGATAGGTGTAAACTTCTGGAGCACAATCACATCAGCCAGTAAAAAAAAAAAAAAAAGAGATCATATATACTTAGAAAGCTGTCCATCAGCATTCCCATTCATCTCACAGGAAACTACGAGTAGTGGATGCTGCTTCAGAAGCATGTGACCCGGATGCTGCCATCTCTGCTTCATGGCTTGTGAATTATTTCGTTGTGCCAATTCCCTTTGCTGGGCCATGTGACAGATGATTTACACATCTATTCCATGCTGTTGAGATTATTATGCATTTTTTTCAATGCTTTAGGCTATATGTTGCTTGCAAGAAATTCTATTTTATCAAAAAACACAAATTCTCTCTTTTTTGGTGTATTTACGCAATCTACCAGCAGGGGCCAACCGGCCAACCTCCGACCCCCGAGCGAAGCATCACTCGGTGTAGCCCTCGCAGCCAGCAGATCATTTCAGGGACAGCTGATGCGCTTTACCCACCATGCCACACTCTGGAAATGTCACCTGTGAAGACCAGCCCAAGGTGACACGTCTATAACTCAGCAGGTGTCATTCTTAGCACGAGATCGCCTCGCTCTGTGGTATCGCTGACAGTAAAAAGACAAAATCCCTTCCTGAGGAGAGCTGGCACAGCCTGCTCTTAAATCCAGTCCTTTATGGCCATACTTAGTAATTACTGAACCATGACAAAGTACATTCTTCATTTCTGACCGCTTCTGAATGTCACTGTCTGAGAGAGAGGGATAGAAGCCGAGCAGATTGGAAACACTATCAGATACACTTACTCTGCGCTCTCGGCGGGATTCTTGGGAGAATGTCACTAATAATTTTAAACCAGCAAATGTGGAATTGTAAGCCGTTCCCACTGCTATTTATAGTCCTCGCTGACAGAGGGCTGGAGGTTTGACACGAAGGGAAATATCTGAAAGCAGCTCGGTGTAATCGCCTCAAATTGAGACTTTTGCACCATTATTTCCAATCAGAATCCCTTGACACGGAGCCAGCCCTCCGCATTAACCCTTGTTCGCTAGCCTCCCTCCCATTCCCTCTCCTCCTCCTCCTCCTCACCCCCTCTCATTTCTCCATGGGATCAATTGTACAATGAATTCTCTGCCAAGCCCTATATTTCCTCAGAGAGGCTTCTACCTTCGCTACCATCCAAACATGGGGAGTGAGATGGAGGGGATGAACAACAAAAAAAATAAATCTACCAAACAGGCGAGGTTCTAGTAGCTAAATGCTATTTAGTGCTGATCTGTACCCAGGCCTGGCAGAGACACTAGTTCCCAGTGAGACGAAATGAAAGATGCTAACAGGAAATGAAAAGGCCATGGGATAAGATCAGGAAATACAATAAGGGGCTGTTGTGTAAACACGCCTCGATGGCAAAAATAGATAGAATCAAGTCCACAGGATGGCAGTGTATTGAGATTGGAGGCGGCTTATTTTTCATTTGTAGCCCGTTTTAATCATGAGTGAAAAGTATGGGCCAGTTTCCACCTCAGAGTAAAAAAAATAAGGCCCATTGTGAGATATAAAGTTAAGAAAAATAAGATGTGGGATATAACAATTAACACACTTTGTTTGTTCCTGGCATTATTTTTTGCTCTTGGAACAAAAATCCTGTCAGAAAACATATTCACAATCTTCAGAATGGAATAGTATCTTACTACATACACTTACATTGTTGTCACATGACCTCATCTCTTTGAACGTGTATGACATCCGGTTATCACATTCAAAATCAAATTAATTGCATTTTTTTTTTTTTGCACTTTTAATAAAACTTTGAGCAAATATGCCAACTTTTTGGCAGTCCAGGGCTGTTATCTATGGAAGAGGTTTAGGGCCAAGCAATAATAAAAAAGTAAAACCATCTCGAGATTAAAGTTGTTAAATTACGAGAAAAAAGTTTAGATAAAATGTTGAGAATAAACTCGTTAAATTACTAGAAAAAAACCTTGTTAAATTTTGAGAAAAAAGTCGAGATAAAATGTTGAGAATAAAGTCATTAAATTACGAGTAAAAAGTCATTAAATTACGAGAACAAATTCGTTAAATTTCGAGAAAAAAGTCCAGATAAAATGTTGAGAATAAAGTCATTAAATTACGAGAAAAAAGTCGTTAAATTATGAGAACAAATTCGTTAAATTATGAGAAAAAACGTTTTTTTCGACTTTTTTCTTGAAATTTAATGAGTTTTTTCTCGTAATTTAATGAGTTTATTCTCAACATTTTATTTCAATTTTTTTTCTCGAATTTTAACAACTTTAATCTCGAGAAGGCTTTATTTTTTTATTCTTGCTTGGCCCTAATCCTCTTCCGTAGTTATCGCTAACTAAAACTATTCAAAACATTTTTTGTTAATTGAAATAACCTGAAATAAAATATCATACACATATTAGATGAAAAACTTTGAAATGTTGCCTTGGCAATGGCGACAAAAATAAGTTTAAGTTCTAGCACTTAACTGTAAATAAACAAAAACTTAAAGTGAACTAAAACAAAATAGCTTAAAATTAAACATAAAAGGCTATTCAAAATATTAATAAAAACTGTAATAGTAGATTATTATTATTAATAATAATAATAATAATAATAATAATAATAATAATAATAATAATGATAATAATAAAATTAAAATTCCTGGTTCAATCAAATAATGATTTACAATTTCTTGTTCATTTGTCACACTGGAAAATAAAAGGTCAAGTAGACTGTATAGTGCACATATTTCCAAAAATCAATAGATAATTCAACTATTCATTGCACACACACACACACACACACACACACACACACACACACACACACACACACACACACACACACACACACACACACACACACACACACACACACACACACACACACACACACACACACACATGTTTGTTTTTGTGAATTGTGGGGACTTTCCATAGACTTCAATGCATTTTACACTGAACAAACTGTACATTCTATCCCCCTACCCTGCCCCTACCCCTAAACCTAACCCTCACAGGAAACTGTGCAAACTTTTACTTTTTCACAAAAACTCATTCTATATGATTTATAAACCCATTTACATTGTGGGGACCGCTGGCTGGTCCCCACGATGTAGGTGAACTCAGGTTTATATTACATCATGGGGACATTTGGTCCCCACAATGTAATATAAACAAAAGCACACACACACACACACACACACACACACACACACACACACACACACACACACACACACACACACACACACACACACACACACACACACACACATGTTTGTTTTTGTGAATTGTGGGGACTTTCCATAGACTTCAATGCATTTTACACTGAACAAACTGTACATTCTATCCCCCTACCCTGCCCCTACCCCTAAACCTAACCCTCACAGGAAACTGTGCAAACTTTTACTTTTTCACAAAAACTCATTCTATATGATTTATAAACCCATTTACATTGTGGGGACCGCTGGCTGGTCCCCACGATGTAGGTGAACTCAGGTTTATATTACATCATGGGGACATTTGGTCCCCACAATGTAATATAAACAAAAGCACACACACACACACACACACACACATACTATATACTGGAAAGAAAGAGTAAGAATAGGCCTGTTGGTTTACTATGATCAGGAATGTTGATCCAACATGTCAAAATCACTATACTTTTAGCAACTGCAAAATTTGTAACTAGCCTTTGCAATGGGCAATATTAGTGGCTAAAAATTCCTTTAATAATATGGTGTGTGCTTTAAAAAGCACGAAAATGAGCTTGTTCTCATATTTCTCATGTTTGAAAGTTATAAAGTGAACTTCAGCAGTAAGTGATACATAATTCATAACACAAACAATATTTAAAAATAGCAGCTCTCAACCAACCCGAGTATCATTATTGATTTTATTCATGGATTCTTTTAAGTGAAACCTTGGAGTTTAATTAGTGTTGTTGGATAATGCATGATTTTACTCATTAGGGAGCGTATTCGATATTAATGTGTCCTTAAAGGGAGGAGGCAGCAAATGTCAAGATGAAGAGACTCTTTTGAAATTGTGATCAACATTCTGGGGGTCGAACTCAAGGACCAAAATAAAGCGCAAAGTAGTTCAATGCATGGTACAAGTGGAAGACCAAAGGACACTATTTGTCTTCAAAACCCATTCTAAATGGCCAAATGCAACATCTAAAGTAAGAAGGATTTGTCCAGAAATCCTCACGTTTTTTGAAGTGGGTGTGTACAGCTCAAATTCAGTGAAAAAGTGACTAAATGAGTATAGCATATTAAGGTGACCGATCGTTGTTGACTACAGCCGTTTTCGAGAAAAACGCATTGCTTGCAAATCACAAGCAAATTGGCAGCCATTACTGCGCTCTTGCAAATAGCCTTTTTTCTCATTCCAAGAAAAGTAATCAGAGTAATTGTGTGGGCAATGCGATACGCTCGCTTATGACTACAGCGAGTCATCTTATCCCAATGAAACCATGTCTTGGATTGTGTTAAAGAGTATTTAAGCACTCCGTCCACTAGATCCACTAGATATCGCTGTGAACCTGAAACAGAATAAAACAAACAGAAGTTATGACCCCAGTCCTGCATTTTTATGGCCATTTTTCAATCTCTTTGTGGTGCTTCAATCCAGCATCAAATTAGATATTCAGAGCAACATGACTATGCAGTTATTCGAGTTTCTTTCTCCATGCGTAAACGAAACAAAACAACCTCTCTTCCTGTCTGGGTGGGCAGTCTTGTCCAGACATAGCTGCATATCGGACTAGACTTCAGGCCGAAATGCCGCAGTGGTGACGTCTATGGGAAGGTCTTCAAAACCAGAGAGCACAGCTTCATATATCTTGACCTGTTTTTGAAACAAACCCCATAAAGGCAGTCCAAACTGTCTTCCGAATACCCGATCTCAGTGGTTTGCTGTCAGCCACTCAACCTTCTTAACTGCATCCGTACAATATATCTGACTGTGGGAATCTCCTGAAGAAATCCTGATAAGAGAAACTAGCTTTCTAGAGTTCTCAAATAGACTCAAAATTGCAGGGCTTCCGGGTTAGTAATATCTGTACTATATATCTGCCTCATTTTTGAAGGTTGCTCTCTTTTTATGACTGCATGCTGTGCTGTGAGTTGTACTGCATATACTCTATACAAATTTGGCATTTTGTTTTTATTTATTTTTTGTATGAAATGCATTTATTATTCTATCACCTTAAGATATTCGGTGTTAACATACAATTGAGTTGACTACTAGTCATTGTAAAATGCCTCTGAAAAGTGAAGTGCACTTGTTTTGATAGTTTGCCATCTAGTGCAATGACATTCAAGCAGTATTAAATGTCCAAATACCTTGCTGAAAAATCCAGCATAAATCAGCATGAATTACATCTAATTGGTCTAATTAGTGGACCCTTGCTAAGAAAGAACTATTGATAGTGAAAGCTCAAAATTGAAAGTTGCTGATTTTAAAGACTTTAATGGTCATTTGGACACTTGCATGTCAAAAAGTGTACAAAGTAAAAGGCATCACTGCAGTGAGCAGCATGAAATATTGTAGTCAACAGCATGCACTTTTAACAATAGCTGAGAGAGAATTACAGTAATTCAACCAAAGTCAACTAAAAGTCACATGATGAAACACTGATCACCATAATGGACAAATATAATAGACTTCAACAACTTTTTACATATACGCAAGTTTTCTTGTGGTCATTCTGGAATCATATTAGCACCCAAAAAACAACCGATGCTGGTCCGCCAGCAGGTCCCATCCCATACCTTGGTCCACCAGTACACCCGCTTCCCATGCTGGGGACCTGCAAACCAGTAACCAGCATCCCATGCTGGGAATTAGTCTCCACTCGTTTATCATCAGCCTCCAAACATTAATACACATAATGTATCACAGCAGAACCTTATATCACATGAAAGCAGAATTCTGACTAGACAAAACTCAGGGTATCTGCACAATCTCACAAAGGTTTTTGCATCAGTAGTGTCATATTTTACAGCCCTTAAAAATATGGACAATAAAGAAATGCACTTTGTGGAATTTTTATGGAAGCAGGAAAACATCTCAAAAGTTTGGCAGAGAACTTACCGACCTAAGACAGCGAATTTCAAAATATGAAGGCTGGGGTTTTAGACAGCAGTGTAAAATGAACTGTGTGGATTCAGCCATGTCTTACAACACACAAATATGGGAGATCAATAAGGAAATGTTTTTCTCACTCTTCTGAGGTACAGACACCACAGAACGTGCAATATTTATACTTAACTTCAGAAAACGGACATGTCTGAGAGTATCCAAAAGTCTTTCTTTGCAAATCTGTCATTCTGCCATGAAGTTCAAAGGACAGTGAATCACCAAAGAAATGGAAAAAGATTTGACTCCATTTTTGACCTATTCTCTAATTGTTTTTTTTAAATTTTTTTATTAATTCACTCGTATGTCCTCTTATGCATTTATGGTGCTTTCCAAGGCACATTTTCTTAGAAATATGCTATGGACGTACATAGCTTGCTGAGGAGAGATGTGTCACAAGTCTCGAGTCCCACGGAGGAGCTCCGGAAAGATAAGGAGGAGTGATGATAGTGGAAGATGAGAGACGACCAGGCCTGGGACTTTTATGTTGTTGGTTTGTTTTTGTTTATGCGTCAGTCGTCTGTAAGAGCCTGCTGCTTTACTTTTGTTTGTTGTTATTTGTTTACTTTTGGTAATGTCAGAATGGCGACCAATTATTGTCTGGCTCCTGCGTCAGCATCACACTCATGCTTCATGTTGCTCACGTGTACAGTGTCGGCCAATACTGAGCTGGCATTCGGACAGTGTAAACAGAGTAGGAAAATGACACAGAAGAGAAGATATTGTTTTTGTTTTGTTTTTGCACACAAAAAGTATTCTCCTCACTTCATAAAGTCAAGGTTGAACCACTGTAATCACATGGACTATTTCAACAATGTATTTACATGTACCTTGAAAGTGGTGGTTAAATTGCTGTCTATGGTGGATTTTATCAAAAATATCTTAATTTGTGTTCCGAAGAAGGTCTTATGGGTGTGGAATGACCCACGGGTGAGTAAACACTGACAGAATTTAAATTTTTGGGTGAACTAACCCTGTAAACCTTTACAAAATCACACTGGGTCATTCAAAGCTTTGTTGGTGCTGCTGCTGAGCCAGAGAGAGCAGTTGTCATGGACAGGTATAAAACACCTTCACAAACAGTCTTTTCAGTTATTTCTCTGTTACAAATATTAATATCATCACAGAAGTACTGCAATAAAAGTTTATAGTTTCGATATAAACACTTATATCCACAGAAGTGATAAAAGTAGAGTAAATCACCAAAAGTAGCATGGCGTTTAAAATAACGATTGTATTGATTACATCGTTACGCCACCAGGTGGCGACAAGTGACTGTTAAAAAATGTATTCGTAATTGAACTATTCATTCAAGAGATATGTTCAAAAAACACTGATTCATCATTAAGTATTTATGAGTGAGTCATTCATTTAAACCGATTTTTTTTTTTAAATAATTCATTAATAAACATTTTTTCAATTATCATTTTGTCGGAACCTCTGGTAAATTACATGTTATTTTGTTAAGTCATATTAATCTGTTCAGATTCTCGGGAGAATCGCAATCTCTGTTTGAAACAAACAAACAAACAAACAAACAAACAAGATTCTCAATTTATTCAGAATTGTGCAGCTCTATATTTCAGTAACAAGAAAATGATTTCTGTAATCATGTAGCCAAGACCACAGCTGGATAATATCTCGTCTGAGAGCGCAGGCCCCTCAGTGAAGCTGATATATGGTGACAATGGACCCTGATGTTGTTGTTCAGTATCAGCTCTCACTCCTAATGGAAGAGGAAACTCTGTCCATTTGTGACTGAAATCAAGCCAGCCGCCGCAGAGATACCAAACACCCCTTGGCATTTCCCGGGGACTTGATAACATCGCATCTGAGATAAGACACAAAAGACGTTGACTAATCCTAGAGGAGAGAAGAGCACAGATAAAGGTTGTTTGGAGGTAAACAAGTGTGGAAAATGAGCAATGTGAGACTGAGTGGGCTGAGGCTGAGTTTATTAGGGGGGTCTCATTACGTTTGGTGTTTACCTTTTATCAACACACATATTAAGCAGCGAGTGTGTTAAAAGGTAAAACCAATTCCCGAATGCTCTCAGCACCTATAGAACGTAATGTTCTTAAGATGCTCCTTCAACAGTTTATGTGACTGGAATGAAGCTCGGCTCCTTTACCACTGCTGTAATAATGCTGAAACACTATTAGCTGCATCCAAAATGAAACGCTGCGTTAAATGTTACCCTTTAATTCATGCCATTGCAACCTAAGAACATTACCACGCTACATTCTGCTGTGCAAAAACCATTTCTGCCAGCAATCAAACTAGAATTTCCTTAAGAAAATGTGTACGGTGTTCGCCCATGCAAAAGTTGCTAAAATAGCATGTTGAAATGTGGTTGCAGTGGTTTTCCAATGTTACTAGTCAGTCAGCATTTTCACTGGCCACAATTTTGACATCGATACCATGGGGGAAAAATGGCATATAGATATTTTTAATATTATTTCATAATTTGGCAGCGGGTATATTAAACTGCAGTCACTTTAAGACCTGACACACAGAGCCATACTGTGTTTTCTTTCTAAACTGTTTACGATCACTGAAAACATAACTGAATGAGTTTCATGAATAAGGTTTTTAAAAACATAATGGAGATATTATTTAATAAAACTTAAAAATTAATGATAACAATGGGATTATGTGGTTTTTATAATCAATTAACACTGCTTTTGTCATTTTTTACAAGATGGACCAAAAAAATAATTTGTTTTAACCAAAATGTTGGTTTTACCGAATTACACTTTTGGTTATACTGAATGACGATATTTTCAAACAATGCTAACAGGCTGATATCTAGCAAGCTAGCAAAAGGACAATCAAACATTTTATATTTAGTACAAGTTTTTAAAATATTACAACATTTTCCATGTTTTATAGCAGTTGCACCGAATACCTGGGGCCTGATGTATAAACGTTGCGTACGCACAAAATGGGCATAGAAATATGCGTACGCATTTTTCCACGCACATATCGGGATTTATAAAAAATAAAATTGGCGTAAATAAGTGCGCACCGTAAGGATGCTCTTGACCGTGCGTACGCACTCTTTTAGAAGAGTATGTGTTTTGGCGACACCAACTGGCCCAAATAGCAATAACTATTTAAAATGAAAAACTTCTAAATTATCCTATTACATCACCCAATAAATCAAATTGCATCAACCTGAATTATCATTATCAGCATTCTTAACCAGGTGCAAATACTTTGAATTTCCTTTTTTTTTTTTAATGAATGGGTTATAAAAAGGTATGTGCGTATATAACATATCATAATGGATGCTCCCCCCCAGGGGAGACAAAAGTAATATGAATTGAGATAGTAGATGTGCTACTTTCAATCACTTTTCCAGTGACACGCTGTTTTAATGACAGCAAGGAGCGCTGGAAGCACAATAATTCCTCTTTAAACTAAACTGCAGATGTTATGACAAAATATGTTTTCGAGAATGACAATCAGTGATGCACACTTAACTTAGATATTATGGAAGACAATGCTGGATTCAGTGGTCGAACGGTCCGTTGTCCAGTTTGAATAGGTCCAATAATATCTTACTGTACAACCACAGCTGCAGGAGGTGTTGATGTCGTGTGAAGGATCTTCAAACAATTACCATTTGAAGGATATATTTTGAGGAAAATGGTAAGATTTGCATGTTTTCTTTTTAAAATACTTTGTCAGTGACGCGCCAAGTCAGACAATTGTATTTACACTGCAATAAATAAGTAGTCCGATCTGTTTCCACTAAAAATAGCCTATAAACTTCCTAAAAGATATGTTCACCTTATCAGCAAAACTGCATAAATTTGATTTGAATTGTTTAAAACTATTAAAATACTATCTGGCCAGTGGAAATGAATGAATCAACTCTATCCTAAAACCTTTATCTGAAGTATTTTATACAATTTTGTTTTTATGGATATTTTGATATATTTATTCTAAAACATAAAGAGGATATTGGATGATCTTTATCAATATAATGTGTGGCACAAATGGCATTTATAGTCCATATCTAATATTTTGTAATGTCTTGTACCGTTGACGGTGTTAACCATGGTGTCACGTGGTTGGGAACGTGTATGGAAATGATATGCAGATGAGGTTATGCATAGTAAAACTGGGCATCGTAAGCTCCATATATGGTTATTTCGGGGAGGAGACAGGGTGGAGATGCACGTACACACAATCTTCCGCTGACTGGGATTTATAAAGGGATTTGTGTGCGGTTCTGGCGTACGCATGGTTTTATAAATCAGATTTTTTTTGTGCGTACGCAGAATCTAGCTTTTGCGCGTACGTACACTTTTAGTAGGGATCCTACGCGCAGTTTTATAAATGAGACCCCTGATGTTTCGGGACATGCGTATGAGCAAGTGAAAACATGATTTTTACAAATAGTTAAAAGACAGATAGTTACTTTGCTTAATGACCATGTGGTCCTTTGAAGGTGTCTGAATGATGTCACATCCTGTCACATGATATTGACCGCATTACTTGTTCCAAAATGGTCCCTTTATATTGGTTACTCCGAATGACATCAACAAAATTCATTTTTCCAGACATGCCTTTCATAACAAAGCAACTACTTCTACACATAATTTTAATACCATTTTGCACTATGTTGATATATAATGTTATAAAATCATGCCAGAATAAAAAATGTATACATTTATTACATGAAGATATTTTAATCACAAATGAAATGGCTGTATTGGCCTTTGGACAGATCAACTGAATGACCTTTTGACACTTCAAAATCTTTAAAATACCTTTATATGTACGTTATTTTGTGTGTATTTCACTGTTTAAGCACTATAAGCAGTGTAAAAGAACTCCATTTAGTAATGAGAGTTGACTTTATGTGCTGGGTTGGCATATTTTGGGTGTGAGGACAAAATCTGCGGGAATGAGTAAAATTATGCGCAATACATGCAATCCCATGCTGAAATTCAAGTTCTGTAACACCAACAATATTCATCCGGAGCATGAGTATTGGAAGTGTTTCAGATATTTCAGTATCAATATGTATCGAAAAATTATTTTTTACATTGAACTTGGTGTATTATTTTAGATGCCATTCTAAAAGACTACAGTTGAAAAATGTATATATTATATATAAAATTCAACCTGCCAAAGTGGCTAGTAGGAGTAACTGTGTTACACGCCACTGCTGAAATCCATAGCATTTGGCGGGTGTTAATGTCCAGCCCTGCTATGCAAACAATAGCAAGTACCATTTATTATCTTATTCCCCCATTTACCATAATGTTCTTGGAAGTACACATGCATACCATGGTACATACATTTCAGTACCATGCTATATATCAAAACGCCATCTTTATTACATGATACAATCACTGTACCATGGCACTGCCACAGTATTTTATTGTACAATGGTTCATCAACAATGTGCTTGATACGAGTGAATCAAGAGTTTCAGTCTAACCACTGTAATCCACTGCATTCAGAGCTGATGATCATGCTTTTGTCTATCATTAGACACTCCTGCTCTGCCAGACACGAACAAACTCAAAGGATGACTCGACGTTTTCCTCGGCAGGTTTCTATCAGAATGGTATCTGCAGAAAAGAAACAAGATGGGAAGAGATCAGGGTGCTGTGGATAAGTGTTCAAAGCTTTTATTATATTATGACAGATGCTTTATTGAGGCTTGATGATGGTCCTGCTCTAAGAAACAATAAAGTGAACATGATAACGGTTGTTTTGAAATGCGTTCGTAAATACACAGAGGCTCTTTTTAATCCTGACGCTGTTCTTAAATGTCAAAGAGATGGAAGATGACACCTCTTAAAGAAAAAAAACAATTTAATAAAGAAAATTATTTTATGCCAACCATTAAACTTACAGTTTTGTTTACAAATAACATCAATATGAGAACTTCTGGAGCCAGTTAAAATTTTCATTTGATTTGTTAGCATTTTGACAATATGTTCTGCTTCCCAAGAAAAGAAGACTTTCTGACTTTTTTTTCCCTTTTGACTTTCAAATGAATCTCATTTCTTTGGCCAAAGTCTCAGTTCTCAGAAAACATCACCTCACTGCGCTAGTGGTTTAGAGCATTTACACAGTTCAAGGGTCACATCCACAAGCAACGGGAAGCATCCTAACATTTCCGCTGCTAAATGAATTGGCAAGACTTTAGACTGCTTGTTTGAACAATAAACAAACCCACACTGGCAAAGCTCCAGTGTTGTAAGGATCCACTTGTATGGCTTTCAATGCCAGTATAACATTACTGTGATAGTGCTGGTGTATGGATGACAGGCACATTCTTATTATCAATACTGCTTTGTGATTTAAAGGGGTCCCATTACGCTTTTTTTTTTTTTTTTACATTTTCAACATTCATTAGTTTGTAATGTTGCTGTTTGAGCATGAAAAAGGTCTGCAAAGTTACTCCAAAGGGAGTTATTCTCTATATCAGTGTGCATTGTTTCTGAACTCCCTGTAATCCAGTGAAGTCTTGAGTTTTATTCTGGGAACGAACATCACAATGTTAATTATTTAAATACTTCCCGCCTAAAGCATATGCAAAATAAAGTTGCAGGCCCTGGTTGAGTTTTCCTCATTTTCCTCATTTCCCAAACACACTCAAAGCGATTAACCAATCACAACACACTGATCCAGCTGACCAATCAGAGCACATTGCGCTTTATGGAAGGATGGGCTTCATAGAGACAGGAACTAAACAGAGAGATACTGACAAACTAGGAAGTGAGGAGCTGCAACAAATTGTGAAAAATAATGTAAAACCTATGAAAAGCTATTTTAGTAGAGTTAAAAAAAAAAAAGTCAAGACTTTGAAATGGGGCATAATGGGTCCCTAGTAATATCCTAGCAAATGCATATGATTCTAGAACCATATGTAAAAAGTCCAAGGAAGCACCTAGCAACACCCATGAAACCACTCAGAATCTGCACCCTAGCAACTGTCTTATGAAACTATAGCAACCATCTAGAAAGTGTTTAATAACTACTGAACACTTTAGCAACACCCAACAATAACACAGAAACCACCCAGCATAGAAAATACAGGGAGAGATGGCATGAGTTTTGCATGGGCACAGATTTCTTTAAAAATGTTACATATATTTATAAATTAAAAATAATAAAATTATAAAATATATGAACTGCCATTCAGAAGTCTGGTTTGGGATCAGTATGTTTAAAAAAAATAAAATAAAATACTTTTATTCAGCAAGGATGCATTAAATTGACCAAAACTGACAGTAAAGAGATTTATAATGTTACAAAGGATTTCTATTTTAAATAAATAGTATTATTTTAAAACACGCCATCAATAACATAGGCAAAAAAAAAAAAAAAAAGTCTCACAGCCTTCCATTAAAAAACATCCCATATCTTATATCAAAGAGAATCTTTGGCTTAGAAGTGCCCTAACAACCACCCAGAACACCCTAGCAACAGCTTAGCAAACACTGGGTCAATTCTGTCGGTGTAATGGTACATTTTGCACCACCAAACACTGTTCATTTTCTTCAATCTTTTGTCAAAATGAGTGTTTTTGTACAAAGTGGAAAGTAAAAAGTTTAAACAAAAACTGCATGTCTATCTCTTTTGCAGTAATAAACAGATTCAAACATGCAACTACAAGGTCATGTTTATTTTTAGCTAGTAATTTAATGGCCAAATTTGTTTATCAGCAGAAATGCACACAAACACAAACCCATGCATATACCCTCATCTTTTGATTGGCACATTTGATCTTCTCTTCTCGCTCACTGATGAGTTTTCCTCGCTCATTTTAATTCTGCTCCCACTTGCGTCTGGAAGTGCTGCTGCTGAAGTAACATTGCCAGAAGGAATCGTGATGATAGGGTGGTGCTAAAACAAATAAGGACAGAACAGAGGAAAACACAAAAATAGGTCTTTGCCCACGTACCTCTTGATTGGCATCACTGTTTTGTCAGCGGGATGCTGTAATTGTTTGTCCTCATAATTACTGTGACAAAATGACAGTCTTTTAACTTAAAAGCACAACGAAGGAACAACACGAGCCTTAGGAAGACTGTCAATAAAAGTGGAGAAAAGTTGAGGAAGTTTCAAACGGCATCCTATGGAGAAGAAATGTTTTTATCACAACTGTTTCTCCTATTTAGCAATGAGATGAATCTGAGAGCAAATTGAGACTTTTGCTTAAGTATTCTGTTTCTTCTGAGAAAAAGGCACTAATGATATTGCACGGTCTCAGAAGAGATCCTAACAATGTACCAAAGTCAGAAATATTTCATCAAATTCTCCCAAGTTCAAATAAAAGCTGGTATCCACAATCATTTTGTTTTTCTATTTTTATCATGTCAGTTTTATTTTGCCTATATTTAATGATGTATTTTGTTTGCATACTCCATTGTACAATATATCAGTGCCTGGTGTAGCAGAATCAGAATTGTTTCCACAGATGCACCAGGAATTAAGGATATTTTTCTTTCACTTCTTGTTTTTGATCGCAATGATTAGTTTTGTCAGAGACTGTACCGCCTGCAGCAAAACTGGACCATTCAAAACACAAACACTTCAGACGGCTGGTTTCACTGGCCTCGGTGCCAGACTGAAAGATGGACCAAAGTGAGACAAAGCCTCATGACGTTTCAGAATGGTATTCCAGAATGAGAGACAATCACTGTCTGCTGCGGAATGAAACGCTCACAAGGAGCCGCAGGATATTTCATCCTAAAAACAAACCATCTGAACGTGATTCAAACTCGTGTTGTTGTTTTCATCCTCCAGCCCAGTCTGATTTGGCAGCACTTTGGAGGATTTTATAAAGTCTTGGCTATCTTCAGATGTCATCACATGTCCACAAAGATGCAGAATACATAAAAAAAAAAATCGATGAACTATAAATGTACATTTTCTGAAGAACTTGTGAATGGTGCCTGCCTGTGGAAAATTTGCAGTTGTTGTTTTTTTTTGTTTTGCAATGCTGTTATTTTAACCTAAAACTATTACTATTGTTCATTGAAATAAAGGCCCTGTTTACACCTGGCATTAAGATGCATTTTTGTCAATCAGATCACAAGTGGACGACACTAAATACTGGTGTAAACGGGGTCTAAAATTATTTGAGCTTGGCCTCTTTCGACCATTTTCTGAGGTAGTCTAAAATGCATTTGACAGACCAGATTACTTTCTTAGGCCCTGTTTACACTTGGTTTTAAGAAGTGATTTTGTCAATCTGATCACAAGTGGACGACACTAAATACAGATTACTTTCTTAGGCCCTGTTTACACTTGGTTTTAAGAAGTGATTTTGTCAATCTGATCACAAGTGGACGACACTAAATACAGGTGTAAATGGGTTCTAAAATGATCTGATCCATACCCATTTTCGACCATTTTCAGAGGTAGTCAAAAACGCATTTGACAGACTGGATTGCTATCTTAGGCCCTGTTTATAGAAACCCGATTCCAAAAAAGTTGTACAAATTGTGAATAAAAACAGAATGCAATGATGTGGAAGTTTCAAATTTCAATATTTTATTCAGAATACAACATAGATGACATATCAAATGTTTAAACTGAGAAAATGTATTATTTTAAGGGAAAAATAAGTTGATTTTAAATTTCTTGGCATCAACACATCTCAAAAAAGTTGGGACAAGGCCATGTTTACCACTGTGTGGCATCCCCTCTTCTTTTTATAGCAGTCTGCAAACGTCTGGGGACTGAGGAGACAAGTTGCTCAAGTTTAGGAATAGGAATGTTGTCCCATTCTTGTCTAATACAGGCTTCTAGTTGCTCAACTGTCTTAGGTCTTCTTTGTCGTATCTTCCTCTTTATGATGCACCAAATGTTTTCTATGGGTGAAAGATCTGGACTGCAGGCTGGCCATTTCAGTACCCGAATCCTTCTTCTACACAGCCATGATGTTGTAATTGATGCAGTATGTGGTCTGGTATTGTCATGTTGGAAAGAGACGATGTCTGGATGGGAGCATATGTTGTTCTAGAACTTAGATAAACCTTTCAGCATTGATGGTGCCTTTCCAGATGTGTAAGCTGCCCATTCCACACGTAGCTCTCATGAAATCCAAAATGAGCCAATATTTGGCATGACATTTCAAAATGTCTCATTTTCAACATTTGATATGTTATCTATATTCTATTGTGAATAAAATATAAGTTTATGAGATTTGTAAATTATTGCATTGCTTTTTTATTCACAATTTGAACAGTGTCCCAACTTTTTTGGAATCGGGTTTGTACTTGGTATTAAGAAGTATTTTCGTCAATCTGATCACAAGTGGACGATGCTAAATACATGTGTAAACGGGGTATAAAACATTTTGAGCTTGTCCACTTTCGGCCACTTCCAGAGGTATTTGAAAACATATTCGACCGGATTGCTTTCATAGTGTAAACGCTCATGTGGTTGAGTGTGTTCGAACAGCCACTAAAGACCACCTACTCTCCGCCTATTGACACTATAAACATTATGGGAAGTGCGCTAGCCAGACGGGAATTAAACTTTGTTGGCTGAAGACCTAAGTTTGGTTTGAAGATAGAAAAATGCACCAAGTGCAGTGTTCTCTCACCATTCCTGATTTCGAACACACACTCACAGCATTTTTGTATTCAGTATCCAGTTCATGTACATCTGTTGCACCTTAGCATATTTTTATGTGTATATATGTCTACATAATGTAGAAGGTGTCCTTTCTGTGTATAGTGTATAATGTGTAGTGCTAACTGTATGTATGTACATATTGAGTATAATGTGTAGTGTAGTGCTAACTGTAAGTATGTTTAATAGTACACTGTGTGTACTGAATATATGTATGTGCATATTGCACATTTTTACCTTTTGAAGTCTGTATGGTCATATGTCTGTATGGTATATGTTAATTGTTTCTGCAATCTTTGGAGCACGCTCCCAAGAATTTCACTCTCCAAGACACATGTGCTGTGGAGATGTGACAATAAAATTGACTTTGACTTTGGCATGATCTTGATCTTCATGTTTATATGGAATATGGAAGTTTATTTCGTCTATTAGATCAAAAGATCTGGAAAAAACAGACAAAAAAACAAACAAACATACATTTAACCGCCTTTGAAAGAGGACAAAAGAGACAGATTAAAATACCAGGTTTAAACAGGAATCTGTCTCCCTTGTCTACTTCTGATCGGGTCGACCAAAACGCATAGTATTTATTAATGTTTTCCTGTTTACCTAGTATTAACTGCATATGCAGCTTCTCTCAACAAACACTTCTTTAACTGAGTGGGACTAGTTACATATTGAAAATCATACTCTTTTGATTGGGCATGGGAATGTTTAGAAAAGACTTAGAACACCCTATAACCACTTATAACATCGCAGAAGACACCCTAAATATAAACCACTTAGAACATCCTAGAAAACACCCTGAATATTAACCATTTAGAACATCCTAGCAACCAACCACCCAGAACATTCTAGAATCCACTTAGAATACCCTACCAACTGCTTAGAACATCACAGAAACCTCAGAGAACACCCTAGAAACCTTATTACATCCCAACAACCCTTTAGAACTTTTAAAATGAAAACACCTGCGTTGCAATTTCTTCCAGAATTGTCAAATTTTCTAAATCAGACTAATTACTTGTTTTCACTCTGCCACCAGCTGTTACCTAAAACATTTAATTACTGAGTGATTTAACAAATTCAATTGGACTAAAATATCAGAGTTTCGGAAGAAATATAAAGGAGAAAGTGTTATAAAAGAATAAGTGGCATAAAAACCGCAGTTTGACCTGTTTGACTGAGATAAGGGGTCCAAACAACATCAGACTCCATTGACCTTGCGGACAAAAACATCACTTTGAACATTTTCCAAAACATTTTGCATTGTACCTACATCTACTTTAATTTCAGTTCACGCATCTTCTGGGAGGCGATGAGAACAGCCTGTACATTTTTGTCAAAGCCACTTTAACTGTGCCGGCAATGTCAGTATTGTCTTTCCAGCCGCTGCGCCTGAAGCCAGACCCCTACGCCTGACTTCTGAGTTAAAGTACTTGATGCAGTGAAACCTCCCACTGCATTCAACTCAACCTCGAGCTAAAGTAGTTCAGAAGCAATTTAGATTCATGGGAAATGTCTTTTCGCTGTGAAATGCAAGGATGTGAGGGAGAAAAGCCCCAGACCCTTTTGAACTGGAGGCAGTCGCCATTGCTGTGCACTTTGGGGCGTCAGCATGGGTCTCGCTGCGTGACGCATTCACTGCGCTCACCTTTCATGTCTCTATGTGCGCCTGCAGTGATTAGAGCCGCTGAGTAGCTAGTTAAAATGCTTTCAGTACTGACTGCAAAGAGAGAGAGAGAGAGAGCAAGAGAGAGACTTAAAAAACATTTTGTAAGGAAATGAAAGATAGCTACTGCAAGACAAGATGGTTTACAGGCATGCCCAGTGAATTAACAATAATGAACAAAAAATAATTTTATGTTTATTAGAAGCCATTATGCTTAAATATACAGTGTAAAATGTCTGTTTAAAACTGACATGGAAAACAAAAGTGCAGGTTATTAAATGAATATTTAACTGAAAATGAAACTTATGTCATCATTTACTCACCCTCATGTCATTCCAAACCTGTATGTCTTGGTTTCTTTTGAAGATACACTGCCCAGCCAAAAAAGTCATTGTTTGGATTTAAAAAGGCAAATGCTTAGGAGTCTATGTTTGGATCATTGTTGCAGTGATTATTATATTTCTAACATTGTTATATGTTTTGCAACAGTTGTTCTAACCTAATTGATGGAGTGTGTAGCTTTTCATTTCTTAAACAACCATGTAGGAAGACACATCATGGCCGTATTCCAGGATGACAATGCCAAGATTTACCAGGCTCAAATTGTGAAAGAATGGTTGGGAGGGGAGCATGAAGAATCATTTTAACACATGAATGGCACCTGACCTTAAATTCATTGAAAGTTTTTGGGATGTGCTGGTGTAGAGAGTGCTCACCTCTTGCATTGTCAATACAAGATCTTGACCAAAAATTGATGCACCTCTTGATGGAAATAAATGTTGTGATGTTATTTTTATCAAGTGGTACATCAATTTTTGTTGGGGTCCAATGTTCCTTATTTTGTCTTGTTGCATTATCTTATTTCTTATTTTCTAACATAAAATTACATTATAGAGAGAATTTCACAATTTATTTTGGAATCTCAAACGCACCACTGACATGAATTGCCCCTAAAATAGACTTTGGATTATCTGTTATATGAGTCATTGACACATATATATATATATTTTTTAAAGATGGTAATTCATTCTGATAGGTGATTAGATGGTAGTTTATTTTGATAGGTGTTTTGAGCTGACAATATGTGCTTTTTCACATCCATTATTAAGATGGTAGTTATTTCTAAGATGTGTTTAGATGGTAGTTTATTGTGATAGGTGTTTAGATTTTTTTTTTTTTTTTTTTTACATCCATTATTAAAAGTGTAAAAGTGCAAAAAAACAAAACAAAACAAAACAAAAAAAACATAATGGAGATATCATTCATTTTAAAGTTTTATTAAGTGTTAACAATGGGATTATCTGGTTTTTATAATCAATTAACACTGCTTTTGTCATTTTTTACAAGATGGACAAAATTTGCCACCAAAAAAGTCATTCGGTTTAACCAGAACTTTGGTTTTACTGAATGACACTTTTGGTTAAACCGAATGACGATATTTTCAAACAATGCTAACAGACTGATATCTAGCTAGCTAGCAGTTAGCTTGCTAACTAGCTGACAAAAGGAACATTTTCTATTTAGTTTTTAAAATATTACAACATTTTCCATGCTTTATAGCGGTTGTACCAAATGACCTGATGTTTCGGGACATGTCTATGAGCAAGTGAAAACATGAACTTTTCAGATAGTTAAAAGAGACTTAGTTACTTTGCTTCATGCCCATGTTGTCCTTTGCAGGTGTCTCTGAATGATGTCACATCCTGTTACATGATACTGACCGCATGACTCGATCCAAAATGGTCCCTTTAGACCGTTTTATTCTTACCTTTAAAGTCTGAAATGTCCATTCAGTATAAACTCGATCGTACAGTCGGCAATACGAGGATGCTCAATGCTGGAGATGTAAACAGGTCGCGTACTGCGTTTTCCAATCAATGACACTGACACTGCAAATATGCATATGTTAACCCAATTTGAAACATCAGCTTATGAATATGAACCAAAATAGATGATGACCAGGGGCTGAAAATAATAACTAAAATAACAAAAATAATAATTAAAATATATGATCCAAACAACTATATTCCACGTATTCTGAAACCATATGTAGCTTTGTGTAAAAACGTATAGAATATATAATGAGCCATATGGATTCATTTTATGTTTTTTTTTTTTTTTGGAACTGTTCTTTTAAAGAAATAACTGCAAGAATTTAGGTGCCAAGCACTGGCATATTCACACATGGTTAAATTCATCCAGCCTGAGTGAAAGAATGAGTGTGTTTTTGGAAATCCTTGTGTGGGAGGGAAAAGGGGAGTTTGAGATGCAGCAAAGGCAGGAAACAGCAGCTGCAATTTGTAAATGCAAATTCAGCTCAGTTGAGCATGTACCCACTGCTGAAGAGAAAGACTGTGTGTGTGTGTGTGTGTGTGTGTGTGTGTGTGTGTGTATGTGTGTGTATGCACGTGTTTTTGTGACATATCAGGACGCAGATTTGTATAATGACATGGGTATGACATAGGTATTACAAGGAGAGGGTGACTTATGAGGTCATTACCCCATGTCCCCATTTTTCAAAAGGCTTATAAATCATACAGAATGAGTTTTTATTTTGAGAAAGTAAAAATGTCCACAGTTTCCTGTGACGGGTAGGTTTAGGTGTAGGGTTGGTGTAGGGGGATAGAAAATACGGTTGTACAGCATAAAAAGCATTACGCATATGGAATGTCCCCACAATTCACAAAAACAAACCTGTGTGTGTGTGTGAAGGGAGGAGAGTATAGGGATGT